>NC_053497.1:179692404-179702404 GCF_905171775.1 Rana temporaria | reverse complement strand
CACCTGCACAATCAGTGTGCTGATCACCTCTAAAGTCTGAACTCAGGACTGGGGATTTCATCCCACCCGGATCTCTACGAAATCCCCGGGCTCCAGATCCCAAAGTGGATTTTAGTAAATACAGAGGAAACTGAAAAGCCAGTTTCCTCTTAAACCAGCAAATACCCTGGAGCCCCTCAACCTGCCTGGTTGAGAATCCTGGGTCACCACACCCCTGGGGTACCACACTACTACATACCTCCCCCCCTTGTTTCGACCCAGAGGGCGGAACACACCAGTACAACCTCCTCACTTTGGCATGACCATGCAAGCTACCACCCACATGGGCCAAACCTTGTCCCATCCGGTGACTTTCTCCGCGTCCCCCTGCTAGATTTACTCGGGGTCTGCAAAGACACTCCCATGCCTTTTTACGTGTATGCTTCCAAAAGCGCTGTCTTCCCATTTCTCTTGGACCTACACTAGCCACCTTATCAGTAGGGAGTTTACTACTCTTGGCACCTTTTTGCACCCAAGGCTGATTTTTGAGCTTTGAGGGTCTGATACCATTAAGGTTACCAAGGGCTCCCTCAATTTGCGATAGACCACCCCCTTTATTTAATTTGGAAGGGATCAGATTTTTATACACTTGTTTAGTAATAAGTGGGGGCTCTTTTATTGGGGTGACGCTGGTCCCTCTCTGAGCTCTATGTACGGGCACCCACTTACTGTCCAAACTTAGCGTCACTTGTTTCCCCATGTACACTGCATGCTTCATTATGTCAGTTTCATCACTAACACCTTCATATGACTGCGGCCTCATCCTAGTCTCCCTCTGAAGGACATCCTGACTATCTTGCCACTCTGAGGTTTTTAAGTCATGTGACACCTTGCTAAGTTTTGGGCCATTTCCTTCCAACCATTGTTTACCAGGATCCTTCTCAGATCCTAGAAGTTCCTCGAACCTCAGGAAACCTTCCCCAGAATTACCCTTCAGAACCTGTAGGGGACCTAATTCTGCTTTACTTTTTACCTCTGTGTCAAACCCATCATTTTCTGTCTCACTACAATTTTCAGGGTTTGCTACAACCAGATCAACTTGACCAAGACCATCAGGTCTACCATTATTTTTGATGTCACCCATGGCAACCAAACCATCAAAAATCGCCAACATGCTGCATTTTCCATCATGGTCAGAAATATCAATGCATTTGTCATATTTCATTTCACCCATGTCTGGCAGGGCAGTGTCTGGAGAGGAACTGCACCCAACGGAGTGGTTGTCTCCGGCAGCTTCACTATACACAAACTCCATTGGCATGAGATCCTCTGCCAGCAACCGTCCCGACCTCTGAACATCATCGCATAACACATTTGGACCTTTGACTACAGACACTTCATTTATTGCTGTGCCATCTGGCACTTCCACCAACATTGGCTCATTTGGCACGGCACCATCCATTACCACATTATTAGAACCTTTGTGGATCACAGACATGACCTCTTCTGTGCGTTCGCTGTTACTTGGCGCTTCCATCTTTTGAGCAACATCTGCAGCAGCAAATGCACCATTGCATACAAGTTGCTCTGCAGGTCCTTCATCTGGCACTGCAGAAATCATGTCTGCTCCACTCTTACCAACAGAGGCCTTGTCCAACAAAGCCAACAGGCTTTTTGCCCATCTGTCCCAGTCTAATATCTCTGCGCTACCAGAGGGACAGAGTGGTACAGCAACAGACACATTGCAAACATCACTTTTGTGTAAACCAAACTGTGGTAATACATTTTTAACCATTGCAGGCTGCAATACCACACTCTCACCTTCTGGTGGCGCTTCATTAAATGCATGAAGACCTTCACACCTGTCATTGCCAGACTGCATTAAGACACTTCCATCATGAGTGTTTTCAAACACATTAGTTTTAGCATTTAACATTTCATTATTACTATGTTCAGGTACCGTCTTATCCTTCAGAATGGCACCATAGCTGTCCCAGGCAACCTCCGGCTCCAAAACGCAGAGCTCCCTGGGGGTTTCTAGGGACACCTCTGTGGCATTCATTACAGTTGCTAGGGGAGATAACACATCTTTAACTGTATTCATAGCAACATTTATATCTCTAGTGAGCTGCACTAGCCCATTAGCAGCTGGGCCATCAACTTTAGCCAACACAATATTGTCAGTTTTACCCATCACATTGTCATATTCAAGTTTACCACTTGCCTCCCCACTGAACAGGGCACTGCAGCGAGGCAAGTCCTTTTCCACACAGACAGTGGATTTCCCATTTGGGGTCACTGCAACTCCAGTGTGCACATTCACATAGTCATTTTCTATGCATTTACCAGCAACAGTCTTACCGATCACTGTAACTGGGGCTGCCATGTTCATTTGAGTACGTTGTCTGTCCTTTATCGCACTTACACTGGCCAACTCTCCCTGGTGGCCATGGGATGAAACTGCAGCAGCCACTGCTGACTCCTTAGCACCCCCTGCAGGCACAACAGGTACTTCCTTACTGTTGTCAGAGGTGATTGCAAACACACTTGCACAAGGATCTGGGCTTGCAGACAAAGACTTGTGCCCAGTAGCCATATCTCCAGCCATGTTCCATAATCTGGGACAAGAAAAAATGCCATGCCCCAGCTGACCACATTCCAGGCATGGTACATTTTTGCACACATCTTTAGTGGGACGCCTCTCCACATCTCCACTGTAGCTCCTCCTTCCGGTTACCATTTGATCTCTCGTTGCTAAGGGAGACGGCGCTCTTCCAGCTGTACTTTGCTGACTCTCCCAAACGCAGCGACTTTGCGATCCTTGACACCTTGTTGCTTTCAATTTACTACGCTCCTCTGTCGGCAATACGTTTCTCACATGGTTTGCAGACTTGATATCACCACCGTTGCTACGGGCAACCACATACCTCTCGAACTTCGGATCCGATTTTTGGACACTCCTGGCACTCAAATCAGGTTTTCCAAACATGGTTGCAGACCTTTGTCGGGCCATGTCACCTTGTCTTGGCGACTGAGACAAAGGGCATTTGGAGACAACATGCCCCCACTCACTGCACCGCAAACAGCGCTCTTGCTTCATAGCCTTAGCAGGGCTTCCCCAACTGCAGCCTCTTGTAAGCATGGGACTTTTCACATTAACAGCTGGCCTGCTTGTACTAGCGTTACCAGGGGCGACCACATGCACTTCCCCTTTAACTGGAGTTAGTTTAGCAAAAAACAGTCTGCAATGCTCTCCAGCAGGCTCAAACCCTTGCATCATCTTTGCAGTCACTCCACCAAACTTTTGCACCGTCCAGCAAAAAAAATGAAGCACTGTCCCTTTAAAGCAAGTTGCTTTTCACTTCATGCAAGCTCTCCTCAGCTGCACACACAGATTGTGCTGTCTCAAGCACACAAACACAGTTCATATAACAGGTGAACTTACTTTTGCAGAGATCTCCAGTTCTGCCAAGATTCTCCTTTCACAGGCACATAACCTGCAATGCCTTTTGCCTGGCTGCACTTCCACACACAGCCAACAGTTCCTGACGTGAACTCACTGTGGAGCAAGGACCCAGATGCCACCGTCTTGTGCCCGCATGAATCCACCACTTGTAAGGTTGGGGGTTATTAGCTCAAGTGGGATATGCAATTTTTAAGCGATTCACGCCAGTCCAGAACTATATTTAAGGGCCTGGTAGCCCATTTTTATTAAAGGCAAAAATAAAGTCCAAACAAAATAATGACTTCAGCCTCCTGGCTCACACATGTAAAAGGAAATGCCAAGCCACCTGGCCGTTTTCAGCAGTAGCACCACTGCTCAGCATGAAGCCCTCCTGACGCCTGTCAGCAACCTCAGATTTAGGTCTCTGGGTTTCACGGTGCACAACTGCACTCTACAGCTCTCTAGCTACTTCCCAGTGCACACCTGCACTCTCTGAGTTCTCCCTTGTAAGCCTGGACTCCTGGGGAGGGTGGAGCCCAGAATGCTGGTCCTGAGTCTGCTATCAGGCCCACACACACCTGCACAATCAGTGTGCTGATCACCTCTAAAGTCTGAACTCAGGACTGGGGATTTCATCCCACCCGGATCTCTACGAAATCCCCGGGCTCCAGATCCCAAAGTGGATTTTAGTAAATACAGAGGAAACTGAAAAGCCAGTTTCCTCTTAAACCAGCAAATACCCTGGAGCCCCTCAACCTGCCTGGTTGAGAATCCTGGGTCACCACACCCCTGGGGTACCACACTACTACAATATATATATATATAATATAATATATCAATTTGGACATTTTCACTTAGGGGTGTACTCACTTTTGTTGTAACTATGCGCCGCCGTATCTGTGCGCCGTGCCCACAATCTGAGATACGCCTGAAAATCGGCTTCATCCGACCGACGTAACTTTCCTACGCCGGCGTAGAGTGGGCGCATATTTAGTTTGGGAGGCGAGTGCTTTGAGAATTCCATGCTTGCCTCTCTGCGCGACGTCGGCGTAGCGTATATTGGATACGCTACGCCAGCATTAAATATGCGCCGATGTATGTGAACCCGGGCCAAAGTGTCATTTCTTCAGTGTTGTCACATGAAAAGATACAAGAAAAGATTTACACAAATGTGAGGGGTGTACTTACTTTCGTGAGATACTGTACATTGCAGAGATGTCCTGTATAAGATTTTTAGTCCTTGCCCCCGACATGCACCCAGCGCAGGCTTAGGTGTCCATTAAACAACCTTTTTTGCCACTTCAAAGATTGTTTCTTTTTTTTTTGTTTCGCGGTGTTGCGGCCACTTCAATCAGCCTGCTAATTAAGAGAGGAAATGCCCGCCGCTGATATCTCAGGATAAAAGGTCAGCAAAACATTTCTCAGCAAAGGACAGACAGTGAAAAACATGACAGCGTCCAAAAAGAAAAAGAAAAGCCGCAGGTGAGAGGGGGGGGCGTGTTAATTAGAAGACCTAATTGCAAGCGATACACAATACAGGACAGCGGTTGGCGTCGCGTATATTCAGCGAGGAGCGGGCAGAGGAGCGGCAGGTGTGCCTGACTTTCATACCTTCCATTGAAGTGGCGCACTTGGGTAGGAGCAAGATTAAAGGAGGGCGGGGGGGGGGTTAAATTGTCTTTATTTTTTTTTATACGTCCCAAAGAGATTAAAGCTCGGAAACAGCCAATTAGCCGGCGGTGACCTTTGACCGGACACCTAATTAATTGCTAATCTAAGTAGAGCGACTTTATTGGCACAGATGTTGCGCCGTCTAGTTAATAAAGTCCCCTGTCTAGTTTTTTTATTGGAGAAAGATTTTAATTTAAATTAGCAACATTTTTAATTATCCACCACACACAGTATATACTATATACCCTCACCGGCCACTTTATTAGGTACGCCATACTCTGGTACCTACCCACGTGGGTAGGTACCGGAGCATGATGGGACTGTGAGGCCTATATAAATCGGATGCAAACCGCGCACCCGTCATTGCAGCGAGAAGAGGCGTCGGGTTAACATCGGAAGAAGGGAGAAGAAGAGAAGAAGAAGAAGACGTCACAGAAGAGCGGGCTGGCCGCCTGCTAGTAATTGAGCTAACACACGAAGATAGCGGCGGCCAGCGCTGAAGGAGAAGGCACCGGACAGCGGGAGAAGAACTGGGGTGCGCCGAGTCAACAGCGGAGAGCGGCGAAGATAGAAGAAGACCCCCGGAGAGCGGAGAAAACCCCCGGAGAGCGGAGAAGACCCCCCCGGAGAGCGGAGAAGACCCCCGAGAGCAGAAGACCCCCCGGAGAGCGGAAGAAGCCCCCCCTGGTAAAAGAGCTAAAGAAGACAGGGGGGCCCCCGGAGCAGACGAATACATTATTTTAAAAACCCTTGTGTCGTGTGTTTATTAACTTTAACACTTTGCCTCCAGGTGAATGGGTAGGGGTACGATGTACCCCATATCCATTCACTTAGGGTGGGGGGCCGGTATCTGGGGGCCCCCTTATTTGAGGGGGCTCCCAGATTCCGATAAGCTCCCCGCCTGCAGACCCCGACCACCAACGGCCAGGGTTGTCGGGAAGGGGCCATGTTGATAAGGACAGGGTGCTCTGGGGTGGGGGGAGCCCGCAGTGCGCCCCCTGTCCCAGAGCACCCAACCCCCCCATGTTGAGGGCATGCGGCCTGGTACGGCTCAGGAGGGGGGGGCGCTCACTCGTCCCCACTCCTTTCCTGGCCGGCCGGGTAGCGCGCTTTGGATACAGGTCTGGTATGGATTGTAGGGGGACCTCCTACATCGGTTTTTCGGCGTAGGGAGGTCTCCTTACAACCCATACCAGACCTAAGGGCCTGGTATGCTCCTGGCGGGGGGAAACCTTGTCGGTTTTTTATTTAAAAATTGGCGTGGAGTTCTCCCTCTCAGGAATGCATACCAAATGCCGCAGCTAGAATTGGCGGGAATCCAAGTCGGATCTCCCGTCGCTTCTATGACGGCTTTGTCTCCATCGCGGCAAGCCAGCTCGGCGCTGGCTCCCGCGATGGGGCTCGTAGGTGGTCAATCTCGCCGAGAAAGGGAGCGAGATTGACACAATATCGCAGTCACCTACTGTATTACAGGCCGGTGGACAGCTGAGACTAATAATAAGGTTACAAGGTATGAAGTGGACTTAGGAACGGAGGATGGTCAGTGTCCCATCCAAAGCTCTACAACACCCCCAGGCTCCAGGACCCCCCAACAAAAGCTCAGGATTGCAAATGACTTCAGCTGTCTAATTCGAAGTATTTGCTGATGATTTTTAACTAAAGTTGGCACATTTTTTATTTATTTTTCATCATAAGCTCAGCTTGAACCGTCCAGATTTAATTTGAGCGTTTCATCTCTGGATCATGTATTTTATCCATTAAACACGAAGAAACGAGGCATTCCGTTGACAGATGTAATAACAGAGGAAGTCGCTACTTTGTTTTGTTTTTTTGTAAACAATCATTCTTCAGAAAAGTATTAAATAATCCAGTTTCTGTCACGAGACGCCCGTGCAATTTTCCTGTCTGTTCCAGAAGTTAAAATGTATTAAAATAACACGTCCATTTCTCCGGTTATCCTGCCCGCGTTTCTAATTGCGCTAATCTGTGACAAGTCGCTGCTGAGAAAATTCTAGATCGGTCCGCTGATAGAAAGGTTTTTTTATAATAGAGCTGTCATTGTTTACAAATCCCCCGAGTGTTACCTACTTACTCCGGAGACAAATGCAACAAAAAAAACAATGACAGCCAGTCAACGTGTATTATGATAAATGTGAATAATCTTTTCTTTTATTATGTATTATTATAGTTTATTTATATAGCGGCGTTACCTTCCGTGGCTCTTTTGTAAAGTAACATATATAACAAAGAAATGGCAGCACAGGCAATGCAATAAATTAAATGTTACAAAGAAAAATCAACTATAGAAAAATACAAAAAAAAAAACAGGCTCCTCTCCTGGACTGAAATAGCTTACGGCCAGCGGCGGTTCGTCCATAGAGGGCGCTGGAGCGCCGCCCCCTCTGGCTCCGCACCGCCGCTGACTAATAACATAGATTCATTGCATTGCATGAATCGATGTTATTGTCGCCGCTGCCACTGGTCTAATTCAGATGGCCGGACCTAGAGCGCCGGCCACCTGAATAACGGCAGCTGGTTGGCTGTACGGAAGTGCCTATTAGAGCCAGCGGCTCTGATAGGCTTTCCGAGTACAGCCCTTAGGCTGTAGTCGGCTTCCGAATGCTTATCCTCGGGACGTACCGGCGGTGCGTTCCTTGGATTAGACTGACAGGCGTCTCAGCCAATCAGGTTCACCGGTTCTGGCTATCGGTAACCTGATTGGCTGAAGCGCCATCGAGGGTGGGAGAAGACATCGAGATTCCAGGTGTGTGCTATGTCAGTATGCATACTCAAACCCCCCCCCCCCCCCCCCCCATGGAGCTCTCTTCCCCCCCACAGAAGAGGTTCCAGCTGGCACTCTCCCAATGATGTGACAATAGGTCTCCCTCCTCAAAGGTTTTGCCTCCTGGGGGTGAGTTTGAGTATACTGACATAGCACACACCTGGAATCTGCACCCTGTACATAGCACATGCCTGGATTCTGCACCCTGTACATAGCACATGCCTGGATTCTGCACCCTGTACATAGCACACGCAATTTCCCCTTTAAAAATAAATACTTGTGTATTTTGGCTAAGCCCCTCCCCTTCATGACATTGTCAAAAGGAGGTGGAGCATGGGTGACCTTAAAATGATGGCCCCCTGAAAAAAGTTGTGCGGACGCCTATGATAGCTAGCGATCTCCAATAGCTGGTAGTGCCCACCAGATAGCCAAGAGCTCATGCTGGTTCTTTGGTTTTTGACTTCTGAGAACGGTGATGTTCATTCATCGGACTCTCAGCTCCCAATGATGTGACAATAGGTTTCCCTCCTCAAAGGTTTTGCCTCCTGGCAGGGCCATCTTAATAGCATCATGGGCCCCTGGGCAAAGTAATGCTCTGGGGCACCTACAATGATGACAGTGCAGGTAAACAGACATTAAGTAGGTAGGAGGCAGACTGCCTCCCCTTGGCATCTATCACTCTCAGTGCCATCATGGGGCCCCCAATTTCAGGGCTCAAGGACCAGCTGCTTTGGGGAAAGTGAAGTGCCCCCCATGCAGCTGGGGCCCCTGGGCAGTGCCCAGGTGTGCCCTCTCATTAAGACAGCCCTGCCTCCTGGGATATATGACGTGGAAGGGGGGGGTGGCGAGGCCAGACAATTTTGTAAAAAAAAAGGTAAATACCCCGGTTCTCTGCTCCAGGGGGCCCATGCCTGAAGCTGTGTAAGGGGCCCCATAATTCCTGATGGTGGCCCTGCCCATTATGGAAATGGTTATGAGAGCTCTGAAGTTTTAGAACATACCCTATTTAAGAGACTGCAGAACTATCTGAATCTTTTTCTTGAGCTTGAAATCAATAAGGAAGACCCACATCTACCAGGTCTAAGCTACCTAGACATTGCACATGGCGTGAAACCCAAGTCATAGCAAAATTGCGCTAGAAGATCCAAGAAAAATGGGCAACAATGGGTTCAAAGCATTAAATGTCCTTTTCCACAATTCTGCCTTCTTTTCAGAGTTCATCAAAGACTTACCCGAAGCTAAGAATGACCCAAGCCTCCCAATTATTGATTTGAGTATTCCAAGCCCTTCAACTACGGGAAGAGAAAACCTCAACGCTAAATCCAGGCACTCAGGGAACTTGTATTTTCTCCTTTAGAAGGACGGAAGTTACACCCACTACCAGTAGCGACAGCGAAGAAAGGTGAAAAGATCCAAACTCCTACTGTCTTGATCTTGACAGACCACAGGCACTCAGAAAAGTGTTGAGTATTCAAAGGAAAGCTCTTTGAAGGACGCAGGGAGTTTCTAAAGGACCGTGACATTTGCTTCAGATGTTGCGAATCCACGGAGCACTTTGCCAGAGACGGCAAGGCTGAAGTTAAGTGCTCAGAAAGTGATGGTGATGTACTGTGCATGCATCAGCCTTATATCAAAACAAAACTCTACATCCGCCAAGGATTGTGCACCCAAGTCAGATCATGGCAGGGAGAGGCATGAGCAGTGACCTCCAATAATCATCTCCAAATTTAGTGGCCATCAGCCCCGTCCTCAGGACCAGTGGCGGCTGGTGCTGAAAATTTTTGGGGGGGCGCAAACAAAATAAAAAAAAAGAAAAAAAATGCAGGCTCACTGTGCCCATCAAATGCAGCCACTGTGCCATCAATTGTCACCACTGTGCCATGCCATCAAACGCAGCCACTGTGCCATGCCATCAAACACAGCCACTGTGCCATCAATTGTCACCACTGTGCCATGCCATCAAACGCAGCCACCGTGCCCCTCAATTGTCGCCACTGTGCCAATTGTCGCCACTGTGCCCTTTAATTGTTGCCACTGTGCCCATTGTCACCACTGTGCCCTTTGTCACCACTGTGCCCATTATCACCACTGAGCCCTTTGTCACCACTGTGCCCCTCAATTGT
>NC_053497.1:179532404-179687404 GCF_905171775.1 Rana temporaria | reverse complement strand
GGGAAAATCAAATTTCTTCATCAATTTAGACCAATATGTATTTATCAATCCTTCTGGTGACCCATTGATTAGACATGATGTGGTTGTGTTATCCTGACTGGACGTCTGTTGACGTCCAGCAGGATAACATGCCAGCGCGCAGAGCGGCGATCGGTGATGCGGGGTGTCAGTCTGACACCCTGCATCTCCGATCTCGGTAAAGAGCCTCCAGCGGAGACTCTTTACCACGTGATCAGCCATGTCCAATCACGGCTGATCACGATGTAAACAGGAAGAGCCGTTGATCGGCTCTTCCTCACTCGCGTCTGTGAGACCCAAATAGAGGAGAGCCGAGCGGTGGCTCTCCTGACAGGGGGGGTTTGCGCTGATTGTTTATCAGCGCAGCCCCCCCTCGGATGCCAACACTGGACCACCAGGGAAGCCGCCAGAACCACCAGGGAAGGGGGCAACAATAAAATAACAATATAAAAATAAGCACAATAGATGCCAATCAGTGCCCACAAATGGGCACTGACTGGCAACATGGGCACTGACTGGCACAAATTAGTAAATAAACAAGTGATGCCCAGCAATGCCATCGGTGCCACCCTTTAGTGTCCATCAGTGCCACCTCTCAGTATCCAATCCTGGAACGGATTATGCTTGTAATCCAAGGTTCCACTGTAGTAATAAATAAAAAGAAATATTAACATAAAAATAATAATAACATAAAATAATAACAAAATAATACAAAATACAATATATATATATATATATATATATATATATATATATATATATATATATATATATAATGTAAAATATTAAACAATGTAACTGATAAGAGAATAGTGCAGGAAAAGTTGATACAATTTCTGAAATATTCAACACATTTTTCTTTCTTTTATTATTGGACAGATAGAAAATAAAAAACACTTTTAATTTTATATTTAACCACTAAAAGCAAATTCAAAGAGCCTAAAAAAATTACTTTTAAAATTACATTAAAACATTAAAGATTTAATGAGATTTTAGTGTTTGGGATTTTATCTTCTTTAGGGAAAACAAAAAGAAAAAGTAATTTCTCTGAGTGCCGAAAATGACATGAAAAAAATTTCAGCACCTTGGAGAGCTCCGGTCAGCGGTCAGCACTCTCCCCTCCGTTCTCTCACATTCATCGGTTGTCAGATCCACAGAGGGAACATTCACCGACTGTAAATGTGTCTTGTGAATGTGCAACAGGAATTACACTTTACAAATACACTCACCGGCCGCTTTATTAGGTCAACCTTGCTAGTCCTGGGTTTGGCCCCCTTTATTAGGTCAACCTTGCTAGTAGCAGGTTGCACTACCTTTATTAGGTCCACCTTGCTAGTCCCGGGTTGGACCCCCTTATTAACCACTTCCCGACCTCCTCATGTACATTTACGTCGGCAGAATGGCACGGACAGGCACATCAACGTACCTGTACGTGCCTGCCTAGACGTGGGTGGGGGGTCCGATCGGGACCCCCCCGGTACATGCGGAGGTCGGGTCCGCTCGGGGAGCGATCCGGGACGACGGCGCGGCTATTTGTTTATAGCCGCTCCGTCGCGATCGCTCCCCGGAGCTGAAGAACGGGGAGAGCCGTATGTAAACACGGCTTCCCCGTCCTTCACTGTGGCGGCGCAGCGATCGCGTCATTCCCTTTTATAGGGAGACTCGATTGATGACGTCAGTCCTACAGCCACACCCCCTACACTAGTAAACACATACACAGTGATCCCTAACTCCTACAGCGCCCCCTTGTGGTTAACTCCCAAACTGCAACTGTCATTTTCACAATAATCAGTGCAATTTAAATGCATTTTTTGCTGTGAAAATGACAATGGTCCCAAAAATGTGTCAAAATTGTCCCATGTGTCCGCCATAATGTCGCAGTCATGAAAAAAAACGCTGATCGCCGCCATTACTAGTAAAAAAAATAAAAATGCAAAAAAACTATCCCCTATTTTGTAAACGCTATAAATTTTGCGCAAACCAACCGATAAACGATTATTGCGATTTTTTTGACCAAAAATATGTAGAAGAATACGTATCGGCCTAAACTGAGGAAAATTTTTTTTTTATATATGTTTTGGGGGATATTTATCATAGCAAAAAGTAAAAAATATTGCATTTCTTTCAAAATTGTCGCTCTATTTTTGTTTATAGCGCAAAAAATAAAAACCGCAGAGGTGATCAAATACCACCAAAAGAAAGCTCTATTTGTGGGGAAAAAAGGACGCCAATTTTGTTTTGGAACCACGTCGCACGACCGCGCAATTGTCTGTTAAAGCGACGCAGTCCCCGAACTGTAAAAACCCCTTGGGTCTTTAGCCAGCATATTGGTCCGGGGCTTAAGTGGTTAAGTCCCCCTTGCTAGTCCCGGGTTGGACCCCCTTAATTAGGTCCACCTTGCTAGTCCCGGGTTGGACTCCCTTTATTAGGTCCCCCTTGCTAGTCCCGGGTTGGACCCCCTTAATTAGGTCCACCTTGCTAGTCCCGGGTTGGACTCCCTTTATTAGGTCCCCCTTGCTAGTCCCAGGTTGGACCCCCTAATTAGGTCCCCCTTGCTAGTCCCGGGTTGGACCCCCTTTATTAGGTCCCCCTTACTAGCCCCGGGTTGGACCCCCTTTATTAGGTCCAACTTGCTAGTCCCGGGTTGGACCCCCTTAATTAGGTCCACCTTGCTAGTACCGGGTTGGACCCCCTTTATTAGGTCCACCTTGTTAGTCCCGGGTTGGACCCCCTTTATTAGGTCCCCCTTGCTAGTTGCCAGGTTGGACCCCCTTATTAGGTCCCCCTTGCTAGTCCCAGGTTGGGCCCCCTTTATTAGGTCCATCTTGCTAGTCCCGGGTTGGACCCCCTTTCCCCTCATTCTTGGTGGAATAGATACAACAAGGTGTAGAAGCGTTCCTCAGAGATTTCCCTCCATAGTGACCTGATGACATCACACAGTTGCTGCAGATTTGTCGGCTGCACATCCAGGATGCCGAATCTCCCGTTTCCACCACATCCCAAAGGGTCTCTATTGGATGAGATGTGGAGGGAGTGTGGAGGCCATTGGAGGACAGGGACCTCATTGTCCGGTGGTGAGATGATTGGAGATTTGTGACATGGTGACATTATCCTGGTGGGAGGAGCCATCAGAAGATGGGAACACTGGAGTCATAAAGGGATGGACATGGTCATGGGAGGCTCCCGCCGACTGACGCTTCTCTCGCTTTGACAGCTGTCATATAGCTGAGGGCGGGGGCCACAGGGTGACATAAATGGGTGACCCCCGCCCCCCAGCTGACTCCACTGACACGACTCGAACATCGGTCTCATCCCTACTAAACACCAAAACAGCCATTGACACCGGTAAATGCCACCTACAGCCATTCACTTTTATTGGTGGTCGTATGTGGCATGTGTGGCCAGGACCGCCATCAGGGGGGTACAGGCATTACACCAAATCCCCACCTTCCCGTTTTTTTTCCCGTCTGACTTTAGCAACTTGCGGCAGGAGAAAGAAAGAAGAGAAGGCTTGACTTTGTTTTGTTCGTCAGCACCAACCCCACCCCCCCCCCCCCGTCCCACTTATTATCTTGCAGCAGGAGAGAGAAGAGGAGAGATTACACTTTTGTTACCACCCCCCCTCTTATCATCTCACGGCAGGAGGGCCCCCCGAGTCTCTGCTCCAGGAGGGCCCTGCCTAAGGCTTTGTAAGGGGCCCCAAAATTTGTGATGGCTGCCCTGCGTGTGGCTCTCTGGGGTGCCAGAAAGCAACAGCGACTTTACACCCTTAAATCATACAAGAGATGCAAAGCGTTTGTGGGCATGAGCAGGGCCGCCATCAGGAATTATGGGGCCCCTTACACAGCTTCAGGCATGGGCCCCCTGGAGCAGAGAACTGGGGAGGGGGGTGCTGCCGTTTCAAAGTGAGAAGCGGGGGGCTGCCACAAATTGAGGGGTTGTCCTGGGGACTTATGGGCCCCTTACAAAGAAAAAAAGAAATAAAAATATATATATAAAAAACCATATAAAAAAAAGGAGGGCATCTGGGGACCCTTTAATAAAAAAATAATACAAAAAAGGGGGGTAGCCATTCAGGGCCCTAGGGACCTCTGGGCCCTTTAATAAAAAGGAAAAAAAAAGAAATAAATATGGTACAAATATATATAAAAAAAAGAAATAAATACAAATATATATAAAAAAAATCTAAAAAAATATATAAAAATAAATATAAAAATTAAAAAAATAAGTGTGGTTTCCATCCGGGGCCTTGGGGACCTCTGGGCCCTTTAATAAAAAAAAATATATATATATATATTAAAATAATCTAAAAAAAATATATAAAAATAAATAGGGACCTCCTAGGGACCTCTGGGCCCTTTAATAAAAACAAAAAAATATATATGTATAAAAAATAAAATAAAAATAAATTATAAAAAAAAGGGGGGGTTGTCATCTGGGCCCCTTACAGGTGTACTGCCTGTACCCCCCTGATGGCGGCCCTGAGCGTGAGGCCGTAGATGCGTGATGATCAGGTATTCACAAATGCTTGGCGTGCATACTAGGACCCTGTTTTTATTTGTAAAACTGCCAATCAAAGTAATAGGCCAATAGGAAGACAAGGCAGTTGGGAGGGGGAGGGGGGAGCTAGGTAGACATTTACGGGAAACATCAAGACCTGCATGAGACTTGAGCCGACTATATCTCGGGATCTATTGACCATTTTGTCACGTGATTTTCTCTGATGGTAAACTCTACTTGTGCTTTAGTTGAAAGGCCCGGCCTGGTGTCAGGACCACATAAAGGATTATGTTATATTTAGTTAATTAAGAAGTTAAGGCCATTTGTACAAAGCGTTGGGCTCCCCCTGACAGGTTTATGTGTCTTTATGCAGATAAAACATCCCAACCTACAAATGGGAGAGAAGAACGTGTGAATAATAATTGGCCGGTTCCACATTTTGGAATTAGCAGCACTAAACCAGAGTCTCCTTCATCTATTATTTATCCCATGGCGTTGTAGCTGTCTGCATTAAATGGGATAGTAAATCTTACATGAGTATTGATTATAACTTAATATCATCCATTACATACAGGCCATTTGTAGAGGACAATAGCCAACCAGTAACATCAAGCATTTAATTAGTGGAAAGACATCTCCGTGATACATTTTAATGCACAGGACCATTTGCTTACATATTGCCAATAATAAGAGGTGCTTCCCTCCTGGCAGCCAGATAAGAGACTCGCATTACATGTTATGAAGCCGTTCCGCATCATCATCCGAGAGAGAGAGAGAGACGCTAAGGGCTGAGGAAGCAAAATATCAAGTCAATTATTTATGGCCATCCTTTTAGGATTATGAGCCATTCCACATGTGATCATGTTCGTTCAAGTATCAGAAAACTCATAAAACCATATCGCCTATGAAAATAGATTGTAAAAATGGCAACATGTACCGGAAGAGTATTCTCCGAGATTGTCTGTCTACCTCTGACCTTCCCTGTCCTTCCTTTCCTCCTTCCTTCCCTGTCCTTCCTTCCCTCCTTCCCTCCCTCCATTTTGCTCTTCGTCTTTCTTTCTTCTAGTCACTTTCCTTGTTTCTTTCTTTCTTTCATTCCTTCCTTTCTTTTCCTTGCCTGCTTCCCTCCTTCCTTCCATTCTTCTTTCTTTCTTTCTTTCTTTCCTTCCTTCCTTTTTCTTCCCTGCTTCCTTCCTTCCTTCCATTTGTCTCTTTGTCTTTCTTTCATCTTATCGTTTTCTTTCTTTCTCTCTTTCTTTCTTTCTTTCTTTCTTTCTTTCTTTCTTTCCTTTCTTTCCTTTCTTTTCGTTGCCTGCTTCCCTCCTTCCTTCCATTCTTCTTTCTGTCTTTATTTCTTTCCTTCCTTCCTTTTTCTTCCCTGCTTCCTTCCTTCCTTCAATTTTTCTCTTCGTCTTTCTTTCTTCTAGTCACTTTCCTTGTTTATTTCTTTCTTTCATTCCTTCCTTTCTTTTCCTTGCCTGCTTCCCTCCTTCCTTCAATTCTTCTCTTTTTCTTTCTTTCATCTTATCGTTTTCTTTCTCTTTCTTTCTTTCTTTCTTTCTTTCTTTCCTTCCTTTTTCTTCCCTGCTTCCCTCCTTCCTTCCATTTGTCTCTGTCTTTCTTTCAACTCATCGTTTTCTCTTTCTTTCTTTCTTTTCCTTCCCTCCTTCCTTCCATTCTTCTCATTTTCTTTCTTTGATCTTATCACTTTCTTTCCTTCCTTCCTTTCCTTTCTTTCTCTTCTTCCCTCCGTCCTTCCATTTTTCTCTTTGTCTTCTTTCTTTCTTTCCTTTCTTTCTTTTCCTTCCTTCCTTACTTCCATTCTTCTCTTTGTCTTTCTTTCTTCTTGTCGTTTTCTTTCTTTTTTTTTTTCCTTCCCTGCTTTCCTCCTTCCTTCCATTCTTCTCTTTTTCTTCCTTTCTTTTCCTTTCTCTTTCTTTCTTCCTTTCCTTCTTTCTTTTCCTTTCCTGCTTTCCTAATTCCTTCCATTCTTCTCTTTGTCTTTCTTCCTTTTTTTTCTATTCCTTTCTTTCCTCTTTCTTTTCCTTCCCTGCTTCCCTCCTTCGTTCCATTCATCTCTTTGTCTTTCTTTCATCTTATCGTTTTCTCTTTCTTTCTTTCCCTTCTTTCTTTTCCTTCCCTGCTTCCCTCCTTCCTTTCATTTGTCTTTCTTCTTTCTTTTTTTCTTTTTTCCTTTCTTCCACCTTTCTTTCTTTATTTCCTTCCTTTCTTTTCCTTCCTTCTCTCCTTCCTTCCATTCTTCTCTTTGTCTTTCTTTCTTATTGTCATTTTCTTTCTTTTTCTTTCTTTCTTTCTTTCTTTCTTTCTTTTCTTTCCCTGCCTTCCTCCTTCTTCCATTCTTCTCTTTTTCTTCCTTCCTTTCTGTAACGGGATGGCCCGTGGGACACAGAGGTTCTTGAAGGTATACGGGGTACTCCTGGTTCAGCTTCATCAATGACTCTTGCGTCTAGGGTCATCCTATGTCCACTAGGGGCATAGGATGACTGAGAAGGGATATCTTGAATTACATGAGATGGGACAGTAATGATAATTCACAATGTATTGCAGGATATTTTGAATTATTGCAGGTGGTTAATTCTTAACACAACCGGTCAATAATAGTGTGATTCATTCAATGTGGGGACACACATACTGTTAAGATGTTAATTGATGTTAATCACCTCCAGCTACCTGGCTGTAGCGATAAAGCTTGCTGTGATTGCATTCTATTGTGTATTGTGTTAATTAAGTCTGGCTCCTAAGATATTTCATTGTGCTATGCTAATTGACACTGTGAGTGAGTGAGTGAGTGAGTGAGTGAATGACTTGTATAGCGCAACAAATGCGAACTTAATCGCCTCAAGGCGCTTGACATCCAGAGTCGTACCGGTCCTTCAGAAGAGGTGGGTTGGTCTTTAGTTTTTTCCTAAAGGCCCAATGGTTTTCCTCTAAGTGGATGGTAGAGGCTAGAGCATTCCAGAGCCGAGGTCCTTGGACCGAGAATATGCGTTCTCCCTCCCTGTATTGTGTGAAAGTCTATTGATGATATTTTGTGATGTGAATTAGCACAATCTAAAGGTCAGATGTCCGACTTATGTTTACTAAAGGAATGTGGATTGTATAGAAGGTGAGAAAAGCTTATCGCGGAGTCACAATGTCTGGGTAAAAAATAGTAATTAACTCATGTAGATTCGATGCCAGAAAGTCTGACTAAAAATGTGTATTGGGTTCCTTATGTCATGTTGTGGGTGGAGTTGATTCATTGTTCACTTGGTTACTGACTGTATAACAAGAGCCTGAGTTTGTCATTAAAAGTTATTCATTTGAAACCAGAGAACAGAGCTGTGTGTCTCATTTTCTGGGGGAAATCCAATGGGTCCTGTCTGCTGGATTGTGGAGTGCCGGTGTTAACCCCTGACCTTTACACTTTCTTTCTTTCTTTCTTTCTCCTTCGTTTCATTTTTCTCTTTGTCTTTCTTTATTTATTTCCTTCCTCTTTTTTCTTCCCTGCTTCCCTCCTTCCTTCCATTCTTCTCCTTTTCTTTCCTATATCTTATAATTTTCTTTCTTTCTTTCTTTCTTTTCTTTCTTTCTTTCCTTTCTTTCTTTCTTCATCAAAACTTCCAACCTTGGGCTCCTGGTACCAAGATCTAGCAGATCAGGACCAACATACCCCGGTGACACCCCCGAATTCACCCTCAAATTTAATAGTCAAAAGCCAATGCCTGGTCAAATGGGGACAATCTGCTCAGTTTCCTGACCACACAGCCCAACTAGACCAAGCAAAATGAAAACTGTTATAATAAACCTTCTTTTTTAACATCCTGAACTTTTTCTTGTCCTGTAAACTTGCCACAAAGTATCTGTGAATTTATTTTCCAAAAATAGATGGCAGAAAATTGGGTCCTCTTTTCACAGGAGCGGCGCCTCCATCACTAGTCGTGACTTTTGATGGCTGGTAATGAATTGGGACTTCTGAGTGAATCCGATGATTGTAGCGCGGATAAGTGACATATGTAGTGGATAGATGTTCTCTTTGATGTCTTCCCTTCGTTCAGATCTAAGAGTTTAGTTGACAAGCAGAATCAGTGTCTTAGTTTACATTAACGAAACATCTTTGAAATTCTGGATCTGGAAAACAGGTAAAAAAAATAAAATAATAATAAACGTGCGCTTTCTCAGTAGTTTAGCAGGATGTGAGGCTTCATGAAGGATATGGAATTTGTTTTGATTACTTGATGTAAAAATATATTCATTTTAACATTGAACTGGGAAAAAAAGGTTCCATGGCATATGATCCAAATAATGAGCCACTCAGACCATAGACGTTCAGCCTTAGGCCTCCCACTCACAGGGGCCCCGCGACTAATTTTCCTGACCCATGTGTGTGTGAGACAGTGAGTTGGAAGGAATATCTCCCGGGCACGGCGGGTGGAAGGTTTTGGATCCGGGATGGTCATGGCGTGTTTTTTTTTGGCTGGGCGGTGGGGGGTAAGCTCACTTGCTGGTTGCTGCCTGGGTTACCATTGCCTATCAATTTTGAACACTAAACTCACCTACTAGGCGCCTATGATGGACGTCACACGTCCCGCGGTCCCGGCATTGGATCAGTGGGATGTCCATCATAGGAGTTGGGCTCCAGAAGGCGGGACCAGCCTGCTATCACACTAGGCAGGACTCGGCCACAATCAGAGCGGCGGCTCTCGGCAGGACTCGGTCTCGGCGCGGCGGCATTCGGGATCAGAACGGTCCCAGTGCTCGCTGCTCGGGGCTAACAACAGCTTGCTAAATGCCTGGGACTCGGGGCTTTACGGGGACCCATTTGTGGGTCCAGCCCCATAAGCCCGGGCCTAACGACGCCCCTGCCGTCCAGCCTAGCAGTGCTCAGGGGAGGGGCCACTCCTCTTCCTGACACAAGGGTTCTAGTTTATAGTGGCTGCTGAGTGCTGATGTGCAGGAATGAATTCCTCACACTGGGAATCTTGGATCCTACATTGGCTCCACCAACTCCAGTTGGAATGCCTCCACCTCCCATCTCTATCTTGGGCTGCACAGAGAGAGAACCGAGGTAATCAGTGTTCAGTGTGCTGTGTGCTGTGTGCTGGGGGATGGCATCCCCAGCATCCCTTTACACGTACTCTGGGCTGCCCCTGCTCTAAATGTTTTATGGCATGATAGATTGCATAGGATACACAGCCCCTGTCCCTTCCTGCACCTCAGTAGTCCGTCTACAGATGTGATGTATAATGAGATGTACCAAGAGCTATTTCACACTGACAGTGCGGGGGCGTCGGTGGTAAAGTGCCGCTAGTTTTTCTCTCTAACAGAAGCCCTCTCTGTGTCCATTAGAGAGGCCCCCCTCCAGGTCCCAATAAAGTACTCTGCTTCTCTTCCTGTGTTTAGTTTTTTTGTTAAGAGATCATGTAAGGATCCCAGGGTAATGAAGACTTTGTGGAGCATCTCTGTGGTTGAGTCATTGCCATAGAAACATTTGTAATGGGGAGGAGTTAGTAAAATGACCATGCCCATGTGGGGGCACCAGAAATATTTCTGGACCCAGGCGCATGTGACCCTAGGATCAGCCCTGATGACAGCATACCACTCACTCTCACCCAAAGCCATGCTGCCAACACCTATAGCAGGGCTCAATCATGGGTATCCCCCATGATAAAGCCTTTCTGTGGTTGAAACATGTTGGGCACATGGCTTTGGGTGGGAGTGAGCAGTGTCCTGTCATTGCAATAAATCTTGGCTGGAGTTGAACGTCTTTGGTGTGCAACCCATTTTTTGAATGGTGGACCACAGTGGACCAAGAGCAGACTCCAGGGTCTGGGAACCAAGCTGATTGTAGAGAACAAAGGTCCGTGAGACGAGAAAGGGGTTGGGTTCATCTTCCATGGCAAATAGTTAGAGTGACCTTGATATAACACAACTCTACTCTACAGCCCTCAGCAGTCCTTGTAAATCTATGACCTTGGTCCTTGTAAATCTATGACCTTGGTCCTTGTAAATCTATGACTCTATTACTTTACAATTGGAAAGTACTTTTATTCTTCCCGAGTTTTTCAGCAAATTTTTTTGTGCTGAAAATGCCCCCCTCTTGGCCTTTTACTCTAGTCTCTTTTTTAGCCTAATTACCCGTAATTTCGGGGACCCGGTACTGGCCGGCTGTAGGTCCCCTGGACCCCAAACTTGGCACACATATCTTCCTCTACAAGTGTGCAAAGGTTGTTGTCCGGGAGACCTACGGCCGGGGAGCACCAGTTTTTAAAATTGGGCACCCCTTCCATAGACTCCCATGTTAAACGGTCATTTCTACTGTAAATTTCGGGACCTGGTACCAGCCAGTTGTACACACATGGCACACATGTCGCCCCATTTCTCCTCTACAAGTGTGCAACGTTTGTTGTCCAGGGGACCTACGGCTGGGGAGCACCGATTTTTAAAACCGGGCACCCCTTCCATAGACTCCCATGTTAAACTGTAATTTCTTCAGTGACTTTGGGGACCCGGTACTGGCCAGTCGTAGGTCCACTGGACCCAGGTCTTGGCACACATGTAGATCCTTTTCTCCTCTACAAGTGTACAAAGTTTGTTATCTGGGAGACCTAGGGCTGGGGAGTACTGATTTTTTAAAGCGGGGCACCCCTTCCATAGATTCCCATGTTAAACTGTCATTTCTCCAGTGACTTTGGGGACCTGGTACTGGCCAGTCATAGGTCCCCTGGACCCGGAACTTGGCACACATGTAGCCCCATTTCTCCTCTACAAGTGTACAAAGTTTGTTGTCTGGGGGACCTAGGGCTGGCACAGATTTTTCAAAGCTGGGCACCCCTTCCATAGACTCCCATGTTAAACGTCAATCTATCATGGACACACTGAGGCATGGGCATAGTGAGGCATGGACACAGTGAGGCATGGGCACAGTGAGGCATGGGCACAGTAAGGCATGCACATGGACACAGTGAGAAAAAGTGAGGCACAGTGAGGCATGCAGATGGACACCCTAGGCTTATACTCGAGTCAATACGTTTTCGCAGTTTTTTGTGGTAAAATTAGGTGCCTCGGCTTATTTTCGGGTCGGCTTATTCTCGAGAATATACGGTATTTTAAAAAACGGTATATATATATATATATATATATAAATTATATGAATTTATTGGGGTATAGCGCGCTCCCGCGTATAGCGCGCACCCCTAAAGTTGCCCCAAAATTCCTGTGGAAAAAAGATTTTTGTACTTACAGTTTTGGTGTCCTGCACGGCGTCCATCGGCGGCCTCGTCGGGTCTGGCGTCCGTCTGCTGCTTCGGGTGTCCTCTTCGTCGGGTCCGGCGTCCTTCTGCGGCGTCCTCCCCGCTCGTTTCCTGCTTTCCCGCGCCGAGTTTGAATACTGTGCCGGCATATACCGCGCAGTACACTCGTGTATAGGCGGGGCAGGCTCGGCTACTCTCGCACTGACGTCCTGTACGTCCAGGACGTCAGCGCGAGAGGAGCCGAGACTGCCTGACTATACACGAGTGTACTGCGCTCGGTATATGCCGGCGCAGTATTCAAACTCGGCGCGGGAAAGCGGGTATCGGCGTATATCGTGCACCCACGATTTTGCCCTGATTTTGCCCATCAGCGAGTGGATACGTGGGCATTTGGCATTTTGGTTCATGCGAAGTGTATTTGTGGCTTCTTTGTGGCTATTTATGAATATATTTACATGAAAATATTTGCGCCCGGATGTTCAGCTTTAAAAAAAAAAAAAAAACGGTTTAACGATGTACAGTATATATGGATACAAAGCTGCAGTAATAATTTGCGTCTATTGTATCAGCCCGGAGTTCAGCTTTAGGATCAAATAGTAAACAGCCGAAAAATAAAAGCTACGACTTGTCGGGGGGACGGGGGGGGACACATAACGCAGATTCCCAGCGATGAAATCACAGGTGTCGCCGCAGGTGGCAAGGTTTAAATCTCGCCTTTATCCGAGTGGCGTCGGAGCCAAATCTTTGCCGTTTGCGAGGGAGGGGCCTCTATGCGTGGCAATAAGCCATATTCCGATAACGGCTTTCGGCAGACTAACAAACGACACTATCCGAGCTCTAATTGGTAATGAAATCCTCGTCTTCCCCCTAATTATAATGGAAATGAGATGCCGGGAAAATGCTACGAGCCGCACACGCGCCCAATAAGAAACATCTTGCAACAACTTAATCACTACATTATTATCATTTATATGACCCGATCCAGACTATCATATTTTTTACAGTCTCGGGTCATCTGCATCTAAATAGATGTTTTAGAAAACATAATACAAGAAGCGGCGGGGAGCCGTCTGTACAGAGACGAGCACGGCGGCGAACGGCGGGAGAAAACTTCTACATCGCAAAAGAAAAAGAAGAAGAAAAAAAAAAACGCACACAACACCTGGGGAACGGGGAACCATCGTAAATTTTTTTTTTCATCCACGGCTGTTTAAGTATTTATGTGAACAATGTATTTAGAACGTTTTTATGGGGGAATAACGTACGGCTTGTTCCTGGAGGCGGGCCGAGAATATAGACGCCGCTATTGATCATCGTGTTTTCATTTTTTAAAAGCTAAATAACTCTTGTACTTGCAGCAGTTCACTAATTAGATAAGAGGAATGGTCTGGGCCTAGAACTGGTAATACTTGAATTGATGGAATATTAAATCAGCTCTGAGTGTCGTTTTTCTGTTTTTCTGAGTAGTCAATGTCCAGAGTTCCAATCTCAATGCAGCCTTCTACTATGGAGGAAGAGGGTCATGGAGGAAGGTTCTTAGACCAGAACGTTGTAGTTCCAGTGTCAATCAGCAGGTGTCTCCCAGCAGATTCCAGCAATTAGGCTTCACCTGATGTTGACTGATGGGAGGGTATTTAGCCCCTCCTTTGCATTTCCCTCTTGCTTTAGTTGGTTTGCCTGCTAGCCAGATACCACTTGCTGATTTATCCTGAACCTTATTCCTGCTCCTGTCCTGTATCTGTACATACTTCCCAACCATACATCTCAATGTTTTGAGATGGGAATGAGGAACACATATTAGCACATGTATGTTTTTCTACTATGGAGGACGAGTTTCATGGAGGAAGGCTCTACACGATTTTCCATAAAAAGTCAGAATAGTTACAATAAAATTGAATGCAAGAGCGTTAGGAGGGCTCTACTGTAGAAAGCTTACAATCAAATAGAGAGGGACAAGTGATACAAAAAGTAAATAACTCTGCAGTGATGAGTTGATAGGAGAATTAAAAGTTCAGTTTACTGTGTGGATGTGGGATAGGCTTCCCTGAAGAGATGGGTTTTCAGGGATAGCCTAAAGGTGGACAAAATAGCAGGAACTGGATCTCCTGGCAGCACTGAGGTTCTTAGACCAGAAGGTTGTAGTTTCAGTGTCAACCAGCAGGTGTCTCCCAGCAGATCCCAGCAATCAGTCTTTACCTGATGTTGGCTGCTGGGAGGGTATTTAGTCCCTCCTCTGCATTTCCCTCTTGCTTTAGTTCAGTTTACTGTGTGGAGGTGGGATAGGCTTCCCTGAAGAGAGGGGTTTTCGGGTATAGCCTAAAGGTGGACAAAATAGCAGGAACTGGATCTCCGGAGTGGCGGTACTGAGGTTCTTAGACCAGAAGGTTGTAGTTCCATTGTCTCCCAGCAGGTGTCTCCCAGCAGATCCCAGCAATTAGTCTTCACGTAAGGTTGGCTGCTGGGAGGGGTTTTAGTCCCTCCTCTGTATTTCCCTCTTGCTATAGTTCAGTTTACTGTGTGGAGGTGGGATAGGCTTCCCTGAAGAGATGGGTTTTCGGGGATAGCCTAAAGGTGGACAAAATAGCAGGAACTGGATCTCCTGGCAGCACTGAGGTTCTTAGACCAGAAGGTTATAGTTCCAGTGTCAACCAGCAGGTGTCTCCCAGCAGATCCCAGGCAATTAGTCTTTACCTGATGTTGGCTGCTGGGAAGGGTATTTTGTCCCTAACCAGACGGGCTATATAAGGATGCTCCTGCTCATGTTTTAGTGCTAACTGGTCTTTCAACTATTCCCTGCGTCCTGCTACTACTCTGTTTGCTCCCTTGTTGCTGACTCGGCTTGCCACTGACATGAACTTGGATCTTGCAGCTGCCTTCTCTCCAGTTCCTTACCCCAGCTCTGTTCCCAACCACATCTCTGCCTTTTGATCCTGTACCTCTCTGCCTGCCTGATGCTGACCTCAGCTATCCCTGTGACCATGCTTCTGTTCCTGGCTCCGTTACCACATCTGGTTCGAGTGCCTACCTGGTTGTCACCTGTATCAGCTCTGCTCACTGCAGTGAGTTCCTGTCTCAAGTCTGCTGGGAGCTCTGACAAGCCTTGCATCCGGAACCTGCAGCCCAGGTAGAGTGACCATTCAATGTTGGCTGTATCTCCATGCACAGTTACTGTTACGGACCTCATGTTCTGCCAGCCTGCCTGGGACTACATCACCTGCTGCAAACAGTGGCGTCGCTAGGGGAGTGGGGGGTGTGGGCCGCACTGGGTGAAACTTGAGGGCAGCATCACCACTAACGCTGCATGGTCCTCATCCCTGCCCTGATCTCTGGCGCCCCACCTGCTGTCTCACACAGCGGAGTGGACAGAAGCCGCCCCCCCTAATCTCTGCTTACATCTACACAGGAGGAGGAGGGAGTCCAAGAGACACACTGCTGTACCTATCCCATGCCGTTATGAGGTCTGTAAAATGTAATGTAATGCAAATGGACATGTTCTGGGGGGGCACTATGGGAGGATGGGAGGTGAGAGAAGGGTCTGCACTGAGGGGGATCTTCACTGATGGGGGTCTGCCCTGAGGGGGGGTCTGCACTGATGGAGGGGTGGTTGTGGTCTGCACTGAGGGGGGTCTGCACTGATGGAGGATGTGTGGCAGTCTGAACTTAGGGGGGTCTGCACTGATGGAGAGGTAAGGTCTGGACTAGGGGGGGTCTGCACTAATGGAGGGGGGTTGTCTGCACTGAGGGGGGTCTTCACTGATGGAGGGAGTCTGCACTGAGTGGGGTCTGCACTAATGGAGGGTGGTGGTCTGAACTGAGGGGGGGTCTTCACTGATGGAGGGGGGTCTGCACTTATTGAGAGGGGTGGTCTGCACTGAAGGGGGTCTGCACTAATGGAGGGGGAGTGATTTTACTGTATTATTATTATTAGTAGTACTGATATTTTAATAATAATGTTATTATTAGTAGTAGTAGTTGTATTTGTATCGTTTTTATTATTATTATTTCTATTATTATTACTACTACAAGTAGTAGTAGTGTTTTTTTTGTATTTGAATTATAATATTATTATTACTATCATCTAAATTCAATACTGGCAAAACCAGATGATCTTACCACAGAGGACAGAAGAGCACCCGCAGACATTTACCCGAACACAGAAGCCTTGGGTGTAAATGAGTTCCCTGGTGGAATGAGAACAACATGTAAGTAGGACAGGAGCAGCAGGACTACAATTTCTATATTTTTTGCAACTTAAATATAAAAGCCAAAAAAAAAGTAAATTCTAACAGCCAATCAGAAATGGTATTTTCAGGAAGTAGAGATCTGCTGTCAGTCGCTGCCCCCAGGGGGTCTTCAGATTTTCTTTTCTTTCTTGCCGTTTTATTGGTCTTTTACGTTCCTGTTTAACCCACATTTTGTTTCATGTTCTCGGCTGTTACTTGCTAACTCGGCGATATCATTTGTTTGTGCATTTTGTCTCTTTCCAGACACATTTTCAAGAACGACAATTTATCCGAATCTCCCCCCCGGGGGGGCTGCTGGAGCTGCTTCACGAGTGGCGGTGTACTCGGCGTCTCGGAGGGGTAGGAGCTGAAATCTATTGTCACAGCCAATTCATTATCCGGTGGAGATCCCGCTCTTCAGAGGGGGAAGTAAAGGAATGTCTCGTTCTCTCTTCTCCTCCATTATATATGGGATGCAAGGCTCTTTACACCGCAAGGTAGTCCCACATTTGTGACCGGGGAGGTTCTTTAATTTAGAATTTATTTTTTTAATTGCATTGGAGACCTTTTTTATCCAATGTTTTATTACTACTCGTCTGTAGCACAGTAGACCCCTCTGTAGGCTCTCTAGAGCAGGGGTAGGCAACCAGTAGACCCCTCTGTAGGCTCTTTAGAGCAATAGTAGGCAACCAGTAGACCCCTCTGTAGGCTTTCTAGAGCAATAGTAGGCAACCAGTAGACCCCTCTGTAGGCTCTCTAGAGCATTGGTAGGCAACCAGTAGACCCCTCTGTAGGCTCTCAAGAGCATGGGTAAGCAACCGGTAGACCCCTCTGTAGGCTCTCTAGAGCAATAGTAGGCAACCAGTAGACCCCTCTGTAGGCTTTCTAGAGCATTATTGGTAGCCAACCAGTAGACCCCTTTGTAGGCTCTCTAGAGCAGGAGTAGGCAACCAGTAGACCCCTCTGTAGGCTTTCTAGAGCATTGGTAGGCAACCAGTGGACCCCTCTGTAGGCTCTCTAGACCATTGGTAGGCAACCAGTAGACCCCGCTGTAGGCTCTCTAGAGCATTGGTAGGCAACCAGTAGACCTTTCTGTAGGCTTTCTAGAGCAATAGTAGGCAACCAGTAGACCCCTCTGTAGGCTCCCTAGAGCATTGGTAGGCAACCAGTAGACTCCTCTGTTGGCTCCCTAGAGCATTGGTAGGCAACCAGTAGACCCCTCTGTAGGCTCTCTAGAGCATTGGTAGGCAACCAGTAGACCCCTCTGTAGGCTCTCTAAAGCAGGGGTAGGCAACCAGTAGACCCCTCTGTAAGCTCTCTAGAGCAGGGGTAGGCAACCAGTAGACCCCTCTGTAGGCTCTCTAGAGCATTGGTAGACAACCAGTAGACCCCTCTGTAGGCTCCCTAGAGCGTTGTTAGGCAACCAGTAGACCCCTCTGTAGGCTCGCTAGAGCATTGGTAGGCAAACAGTAGACCCCTCTGTAGGCTCCCTAGAGCATTGGTAGGCAACTAGTAGACCACTCTGTAGGCTTTCTAGAGCAGGGATAGGCAACCAGTAGACCCCTCGGTAGGCTCTCTAGAGCATTGGTAGGCAACCAGTAGACCCCTCTTTAGGCTCTCTAGAGCAGGGGTAGGCAACCAGTAGACCCCTCTGTAGGCTCTCTAGAGCATTGGTAGGCAACCAGTAGATCCCTCTGTAGAGCAGGGGTAGGCAACCAGTAGAACCCTCTGTAGGCTCTCTAGAGCATTGGTAGGCAACCAGTAGACCCCTTTGTAGGCTCCCTAGAGCGTTGTTAGGCAACCAGTAGACCCCTCTGTAGGCTCTCTAGAGCATTGGTAGGCAACCAGTAGACCCCTCTGTAGGCTCCCTAGAGCATTGGGAGGCAACTAGTAGACCACTCTCTGTAGGCTTTCTAGAGCAGGGATAGGCAACCAGTAGACCCCTCTGTAGGCTCTCTCGAGCAGGGGTAGGCAACCAGTAGAACCCTCTGTAGGCTCTCTAGAGCAAGGGTAGGCAACCAGTAGACCCCTCTGTAGGGTCTCTAGAGCATTGGTAGGCAACCAGTAGACCCCTCTGTAGGCTCTGTAGAGCAGGGGTAGGCAACCAGTAGACCCCTCTGTAGGCTCCCTAGAGCATTGGTAGGAAACCAGATGCCCCTCTGAAAGTTGACGTCAAAATTAACATTGATCGTAACTCTTCCCTGCTGTATCCAAAACTTAAATAATAATAATAATATTAATATTATAGATTTACACACTTTAAAATATTGTTTGGAGAATTAGGAGGATTTAAAAAAAAAATTCTGTGTGCAAAATTAGAGTGTTAACAATGCAGAAGATTAGCAAACTCCAATCCTCGCCGTGTGCTGCAATAATAGACTTACCAAGCAAGCCTGTTTTGTTTGTTTTTTACCTTTTTTTTTTTTTTTTTTGCTTTTTTTTTGCTTTACTCCTAATTAAAAAAGCAAATCTTCGGGACCACAACACATCTTCATTGATTTAGTAACAAAGTGACTCAAAAGCTTTCTGGCTCTACACGGCTGATCACAGAAAATACTTTCTAATCCTAAAACTCTATGTACAAAGTATAAAGTGAGACTTGAAGTTTGTTTTTTTTCTAATTTCAATTAAGTAATTTCGGTATTTGATTTCACGCAAAAAATAAATAAAATATATATATATAAATAAAAAAACACACAAATTATTCTGCTCTAATAACAACGATTTCGGGCCTCGCAGATCAACACCTATTAGTCGGCTCCATCAAATCACTTATTGATTATTTTATTTATTTTTTTATTTTTTATTTGTAGTTTAAAAAAATATATATATATGGCAATTTAGTGTATGTTACAATCATCATTTGTGAAAGACTTTTAATATTATATATGAAACAGCCATGAATGTCCAACATCAGTGCCTGACTTCCCATAGACACACTCCTAAACCTTGTGGACAGTACAGAAACAGGGCACAGGATCAGGTACAGGAACAGGGCACAGGATCAGGAACAGGGCACAGGATCAGGTAAAGGAACAGGGCACAGGATCAGGTACAGGAACAGGGCACAGGATCAGGAACAGGGCACAGGATCAGGTACAGGAACAGGGCAAAGGATTAGGTACAGGAACAGGGCACAGGATCAGGTACAGGAACAGGGCACATGATCAGGAACAGGGCACAGGATCACGATCAGGTAGAGGAACAGGGCACAGGATCAGGTACAAGAACAGGACACAGGATCAGGAACAGGGCACAGGGTCGGGTAGAGGAACAGGGCACAGGATCAGGTACAAGAACAGGACACAGGATCAGGTACAAGAACAGGACACAGGATCAGGTACAAGAACAGGGCACAGGATCAGGTACAAGAACAGGACACAGGATCAGGTACAAGAACAGGACACAGGATCAGGTACAAGAACAGGACACAGGATCAGGTACAAGAACAGGACACAGGATCAGGTACAAGAACAGGACACAGGATCAGGATCAGGTACAAAACAGGGCACAGGATCAGGTACATGATCAGGGAACAGGATCAGGTACAGGAACAGGGCACAGAATCAGGTAGAAGAACAGGGCACACAATATGGTACAGGAACAGGGCACATGATCAGGTACAGGAACAGGATCAGAATCAGGAAGAAGAACCCAGGACCGGATATAGTACAGGGACAGGGCACAGGTTCGGGTACAAGAACAGGACACAGGATCAGGTATAGGAACAGGGCACAGGATCAGGATCAGGTAGAAGAACAGGGCACCGGATATGGTACAGGGACAGGGCACAGGTTCAGGTACAAGAACAGGACACAGGATCAGGTACAGAAACAGGGCACAGGATCAGGTAGAGGAACAGGGCACAGGATCAGGTACAAGAACAGGACACAGGATCAGGATCAGGGCACAAGATCAGGAACAGGGCACAGGATCAGGTACAGGAACAGGGCACAGGATCAGGTAGAAGAACAGGGCACCGGATATGGTACAGGGACAGGGCACAGGTTCAGGTACAAGAACAGGACACAGGATCAGGTACAGGAACAGGGCACAGGATCAGGATCAGGTAGAAGAACAGGGCACCGGATATGGTACAGGGACAGGGCACAGGTACAAGAACAGGACACAGGATCAGGTACAGGAACAGGGCACAGGATCAGGATCAGGTAGAAGAACAGGGCACCGGATATGGTACAGGGACAGGGCACAGGTTCAGGTACAAGAACAGGACACAGGATCAGGTACAGAAACAGGGCACAGGATCAGGTAGAGGAACAGGGCACAGGATCAGGTACAAGAACAGGACACAGGATCAGGATCAGGGCACAAGATCAGGAACAGGGCACAGGATCAGGTACAGGAACAGGGCACAGGATCAGGTAGAAGAACAGGGCACCGGATATGGTACAGGGACAGGGCACAGGTTCAGGTACAAGAACAGGACACAGGATCAGGTACAGGAACAGGGCACAGGATCAGGATCAGGTAGAAGAACAGGGCACCGGATATGGTACAGGGACAGGGCACAGGTTCAGGTACAAGAACAGGACACAGGATCAGGTACAGGAACAAGGCGCAGGATCAGGAACAGGGCACAGGATCAGGTACAAGAACAGGACACAGGATCAGGATCAGGGCACAAGATCAGGAATAGGGCACAGGATCAGGGCACAGGATGAATGAATGAATGAATGAATGAATGAAAAACTTATAAAGCGCGGCGCATGCGAACTGAATCGCTTCTGGGCGCTAGTTGTTCGTGTCTCATGACATCAAAAGAGCAGAGTTTTGATCCGTCTTCTGAAAGTCAGATGGTTTTCCTCCAACCGAATGCTGGTTGGTAAAGCGTTCCATAGTCTAGGACCCTGAAAAGCAAACCTTCTTTCTCCTTTGGACTTGTATTTGGTTTTTGGTACCCTGACCAGATTTTGGTCGGTGGATCGCAGAACGCGATTCGAATTGTGAGGTTCTATCTTGTCGCAAAGATATTGCGGAGCCTTCCCATGGATGCACTTATGTGTCAGGCAGAGTGCTTTAAATGCAATTCTGTCTTTTACTGGCAGCCAGTGAAGGGTTCTCAGCCAAGGTGAGATTGATTCCCATTTTTTTTTTCCAGTCACCAGTCTGGCGGCCGTATTCTGAACGACTTGCAGACGAGCGATTTGGTACTTTGGGAGTCCGAGGTACAGGGCATTTGCATAGTCCAGTCTGGAATTCACGATTGTTCCCACCACGACTGCTACGTCTTCTTTGGGGATAAATGGAGTAAGTCTGCGTAGTAGGCGCAACAGATGGTGCGCTCCGCTGACTACTGACCCTATTTGTGCGTCCATTGTCATGAAGGTGTCGAAGATGACCCCGAGACTTTTGACTTTGGAGCTAGGGGTGATGATTTGGCCCAGAATGGGCGGCGGTGTCCAGGTTGTTGCCAGTTGACTCTTTCGGCTGGCGTGAAACATAAGGAGTTCTGTTTTTGAACTGTTGAGTTTAAGATAACTCTTAGTCATCCAGTTTTCTATCAAAGAGAGACATTTCTCTAAACTGAGATGATGATCCTTTTTGTTGCAGATGCGAAAATACAGTTGCGTATCGTCTGCATATGAGTAGTTCTTGGCTACTGATAATATCAAAGAGACGGCGAAGATAGATGTTGAAAAGCACCGGTGACAGGGGGGATCCTTGGGGGACTCCACATGACACCGTGCACTTTTCCGACGTGAAACAACCCAATTTAACTGTTTGTGATCGGTTTTCAAGAAAGGAAGAAAACCATGGTAAATCACCTTCTGCGACTTCTGCTACCTTGGCTAGTCGCATCAGTAACAGTTTGTGGTCTACTGTGTCAGGAACAGGGCACAGGAACAGGGCACGGGATCAGGTAGAAGAACAGGGCACCGGATATGGTACAGGGACAGGGCAAAGGTTCAGGTACAAGAACAGGACACAGGATCAGGTACAGGAACAGGGCACAGGATCAGGTAGAAGAAAAGGGCACAGGATATGGTACAGGAACGGGGCACAGGATCAGGTACAGGAACAGGTCACAGGTTTAGGATCAGCAGAGGAATAGGGCACAGGATCAGGTACAAGAACAGGATCAGGTACAGGAACAGGGCACAGGATCAGGTACAGGAACAGGGCACAGGATCATGTACAGGAACAGGGCCAGGGCTGTCTTAATGAGAGGGCACACCTGGGCACTGTCTAGGGGCCCCAGCTGCATGGGGGGCCCCTGCACTTTTCCCAAAGCAGTTGGTCCTTGAGCCCATGATGCCCCAAAATTGTCTCCATTGTAGGGACCCCAGAACATTAATTTGCCCAGGGGCCCATGATGCTATTAAGACGGCCCTGAACAGGGCACAAGATCAGGTACATGAACAGGGCACAGGATCGGTCCTGGGATAAAAAATAAATAAAAGAACAGACGCATTTGCCATTTCGTATTCTTCGTGACGATCGTCTTGTTGTATATTTAGCTTGTCAGTACTTTGTGAAAAGTCATTAATAAAAGGGAATTTTCTTCATCTACGGGACGCTTAAAGGGGTGACGTCAACGTGTGACCCTGCCCCCTCTGAGGGTTTCCGCGGCTTTTGAATTTTCCCCCGAATTCCGCATATTGTTTCGTTGTTTGCCGAACATCGGCCCAAACTTATGCTGGGGGTGGAACCGTTCGCCCATCCCTATACCTTACAAGTGTGGGGCGATCACCGTTTACATGTGCCTGCAAATTCAAATTTGAAAATTTCTGATTTTCCGAATTTACAAATTTTAGAATTTCCAATTTTCAAATTCACAAATTTACGAATTTTCAAATATTTCCGAATGAACAAATTCGAAACGAAACGCATTGCGCGTGTCTACTGTAGAGGTGAGCCAAGCCTGACGCCGGGTCTGTTTTACAGACATAGTTACATTTTAATCTATAGATATCCGTAATCACGGGAGAGACGTCTGGCCCGGCACAGCGCCGGCTCGGAGGGTGAATTATACGTCGACTCGCAGCCCATCAAGGAAAGGCCGTTCTGCTCTTATGTGTCAACATCCTTGAGCTACTATGCAATAAATGTCATGCTTATGATATCCCGGCCCAGCCGTAATTTGTAGCATGTTCATTTCATGACCCCCATTATCCCATTACACAATGCAACCGTAAAATGACTGCATTTGTAATGTCACAAATTTTATTACATTGTCACCCAGGGGCTCGGACTTAGGAGGCGGCAAAGCGGGAACGCGTTTCAATAAAGTCTTTGCTCGAGAAAAAAAACTCGGCAGCCCATTCCACCATCATGCCCCTGTTTATTAATGATATGGATTTCTCAATCGTCAATTACCCGTCCTCCCTTCCTATAGGTGTCAGGCACAGCGAGAACATTTATACCCTTCCATCAATCAGCGATCAAAGTAGTAAGTAATAGGTTTGATAGAAAGGGCCCTGGAGCATTCTTTTTTTTGTAGCATTAAAAACCCCTTTATTAATTTGTTTGTGGCATTAAAACCACTTTTATCATTTTTTTTGTAGCATTAAAAACCATTTATCTATTTTTTTTTTGTAGCGTTAACAACCCTTTTATCTATTTTTTGTGGCATTAAAAAAACATTTTATCTCTCTCTCTCTTTTTTTTGTAGCATTGAAAACCCTTTTATCTCTCTTTTTTTTGTTGCATTAAAAACCCCTTTATTCATTTTTGGTGGTATTAAAAACTCCTTTATCTCTTTTTTTTAATAGCATTAAAAACCACTTTATCTCCTTTTTTGTGGCATTAAAAACTCCTTTATCTCCCTTTTTTTGCATTGAAACCCCTTTTATCAATTTTTTTGTGGCATTAAAAACTCATTTTATCTCTATTTTATTTGTAGCATTAAAAACCCTTTTATCAATTTTTTGTGGCATTAAAAACTCCTTTATTTCTCTCTTTTTTTTTGCATTAAAAACCCTTTTCTCTTTTTTTGTAGCATTAAAAACACTTTTATCTATTTTTTTGTTGTGGCATTAAATACTCCTTTATCTCTTTTTTTGTAGTATTAAAAATCTTTTTATCTATTTTTGTGTGGCATTAATAAATCCTTTATCTTTATTTTATTTCATTTTTTTGTAGTATTAAAAACCCTTTTATCAATTTATTTGTGGCATTAAAAACTTCTTTATCTCTTTTTTTTATAGCATTAAAAACCATTTTATCTCTTTTTTTGTGGCATTAAAAACTACTTTATCTCTATTTTTTTTGCATTAAAAACCCTTTTATCTCTTTTTTATTTGTAGCATTAAAAACCCTTTTATCTATTTTTTTGTGGCATTAAAAACTTATTTTTTTTCTCTTTTTTGCATTAAAAACCCCTTTCTCTTTTTTTTTGTAGCATTAAAAACCCTTTTATCTATTTAATTTATTTTTTGTGGAATTAAAAACTCCTTTATCAAATTTGTTTTTCGGTAGCATTAAAAACCCTTTTATCCATTTTTTTGTGGCATTAAATACTCCTTTATCTCTTTTTTGTAGCATTAAAAATCTTTTTATCTATTTTTTTGTGGCATTAATAAATCCTTTATCTCTTTTTTTTTATTATTATTTTTTGTAGTATTAAACACCCTTTTATCTATTTTTTTGTGGCATTAAAAATGTCTTTATCTCTTTTTAATGTAGCATTAAAAACCCTTTTTTCTATGTTTTTTTTTGATAGCATTAAAAACCCTGGGCCAGATTCATGTAGATCAGCGGATCTTTAGATCAGCTCGATCTACGTGTTTTACGATCCGCCGGTGCAATTTAGCGAGGCTAGTGCAGTATTCATCAAGCACTTACCTCGAAAATTGCATCGTCGGATCGTAACTCCCCCGGCGGAATGCAAATTCCGCGGCTAGGGGGAGTGTACAATTTAAATCAGGCGCGTTCCCGCGCCAATTTAACTGCGCATGCGCCGCCGGCAAAATTTCCCAGTGCGCATGCTCCAAATGACGTCGCTAGGATGTCATTGTTTGCGGTGGCTACGTCAATTGCGGCCATCCGTAAATACTTCTTTATCTATTTTTAATTTTTTCGTTTGATTATTTTGTTGCAAATAGAGACAAATTTAATATTTTCACGCAGTGATTCATATCCCGCAGATTCCTTTCCATTAGGCGTCAAAGCCATGATATCAAGATTGAGCGTATAAATAATTCTAATAGTTCACGAGGAGGAAAAAAAAAAGAGAGAAATAATTACATGTGAGCGTTCCAATATTAATGGAGTTCTGTCAGAGACTAAAGAGGTGAGAGAGCATTAATAACGAAGAATTTACAAGTCGGAATTACTGGCGTGCTCGGCTCTGTATGGTGCGTTCTTCTTCTTCTCCCGGCTCGGCTCTGAGACGGGTTCTCGCTTACGTTCCGTGTTGTTATGGGGGGAGGGGGGGCATCTGGGTTGTGTTCTCAGCTGTAAAGTGCTACTTGATCTGTTCAAGTGTTATATTTTCTATAAAACAACTTCAAAAAGGGGGGGGGGGTAGGAAGGGTACAGAGGAAACCACTGCTGGATATAGCATAGAGTGACATCCTAGGGTCTAGTACAAGCAGGGCCGCCATCAGGGGGTAGAGCACATACAGATGTAGGGGACCCGGGTGTCCCAGGGGGCCCCTGTCCTTGGGAAGCCAGGCCCCAAGTTGCCACCTCTCCTTTGTTCCTTTCCTTTCTGGGATGGCCAGTGGGCCCCGGGAGGGCCCAGACCTAAAGCTGTGGTAGGGGCCCCAAAGTTTCTTATGGCTGCCCTGAGTACAAGAGTATGCCGAAAAAAGGTTTACAAAGAAATTGAGAGTCCAAGCTACATAAAAAAAAAGTCAACATCACATTCCTAAACCTTCACAACTCAGATCACCCACAGTTCCTGACCCTTCACCCCTCAGGTCACCCCAATTCCTGCACCTTCAACCCTCAGATCACCCACAGTTCCTGCCCCTTCACTCCTCAGGTCACCCCAATTCCTGTACCTTCAACCCTCAGATCACTCCACATTCCTGCACCTTCACACCTCAAAGACTCAATTTCTGCACCTTCAGATCTCAAATAAACCCCAATTCCTTCACCATCACACCACAGAGCACCCCAAATCATGCACCTTCACTCCTTAGAACACCCCAGTTCATGCACCTTCAAATCTAAGATCAGTCCTCAAATGCAGCCAGTTCTCCCATCATATGCAGCCAGTTCCCCCATCAAATGCAGCCAGTTTCCACCATCAAATGCAGCCAGTTTCCCCCCGAATGCAGCCAGTTCCCCCATCAAATGCAGCCAGTTTCCCCCATCAAATACAGCCAGTTTCCCCCCAAATGCAGCCAGTTTCCCCATCAAATGCAGCCAGTTTCCCCATCAAATGCAGCCAGTTTCCCCCCCAAATGCAGTCAGTTTCCCCATCAAATGCAGCCAGTTTCCCCATCAAATGCAGCCAGTTTCCCCATCAAATGCAGCCAGTTTCCCCATCAAATGCAGCCAGTTTCCCCATCAAATGCAGCCAGTTTCCCCATCAAATGCAGCCAGTTTACCCCCAAATGCAGCCAGTTTCCCCATTAAATACCGTCAGTTTCCCCATCAAATGCAGCCAGTTTCCTCCCAAATGCAGCCAGTTTCCTCCCAAATGCAGCCAGTTTCCCCATCAAATGTAGCCAGTTTCCCCATCAAATGCAACCAGTTTCCCCATCAAATGCAGCCAGTTTCCTCTCAAATGCAGCCAGTTTCCCCATCAAATGCAGCCAGTTTCCCCATCAAATGCAGCCAGTTCCCCCATCAAATGCAGCCAGTTCCCCCATCAAATGCAGCCAGTTTCCACCATCAAATGCAGCCAGTTCCCCCATCAAATGCAGCCAGTTTCCCCATCAAATGCAGCCAGTTTCCCCATCAAATGCAGCCAGTTTCCCCATCAAATGCAGCCAGTTTCCCCATCAAATGCAGCCAGTTTCCCCATCAAATGCAGCCAGTTTCCCCATCAAATGCAGCCAGTTTCCCCATCAAATGCAGCCAGTTTACCCCCAAATGCAGCCAGTTTCCCCATCAAATGCAGCCAGTTTCCTCCCAAATGCAGCCAGTTTCCCCATCAAATGTAGCCAGTTTCCCCATCAAATGCAACCAGTTTCCCCATCAAATGCAGCCAGTTTCCCCATCAAATGCAGCCAGTTTCCCCATCAAATGCAGCCAGTTTCCCCATCAAATGCAGCCAGTTTCCCCATCAAATGCAGCCAGTTTCCCCATCAAATGCAGCCAGTTTCCCCATCAAATGCAGCCAGTTTCCCCATCAAATGCAGCCAGTTTCCCCATCAAATGCAGCCAGTTTCCCCATCAAACGCAGCCAGTCTCCCCCTCAAATGCAGTCAGGTTCCCCATCAAATGCAGCCAGTTTCCCCCCAAATGCAGCCTTTTTCCCCCCAAATGCAGCCTTTTTCCCCATCAAATGCAGCCAGTTTACCCTCAAATGCAGCCAGTTTCACCAATAAAATGCAGCCAGTTTCCCCTCAAATGCAGCCAGTTTCCCCTCAAATGCAGCCAGTTTCCCCTCAAATGCAGCCAGCTTCCCCAACAAATGGTGCAGGAGAGAGGGGGCGGCGCTCCTGCGCCCACTATGGACGCACCGCCACTGGTTACTTCTCTCTTCGTTTTGTAAAGCTCAAGGCAAAGTACAAGTAAGTTCCATTTTAGCATATTTCAACGATTTTTAATTGTTTCTGACCCAGATGGGAAAACGATTAAATTTAGGAGGTTTGCCCCCACCAAAGTGTACCGCCTACCCCAACTAAGTCGGGGAATGAACAAGTCAGGGAATGAACAAGTCGGGGAATGAACAAGTTGGGGAAAGCGTCTTGCGCGCGCTTCGCGAGTACAAGAGTATGCCGAAAAAAGGTTTACAAAGAAATTGAGAGTCCTAGCTACATAAAAAAAAGTCAAAATCACATTCCTAAACCTTCACAACTCAGATCACCCACAGTTCCTGACCCTTCACCCCTCAGATCACTCCACATTCCTGCACCTTCACACCTCAAAGACTCAATTTCATCACCTTCAGATCTCAAATAAACCCCAATTCATTCACCATCACACCACAGAGCACGCCAAATCCTGCACCTTCACTCCTTAGATCACCCCAATTCAGTTTCCCCATCAAACGCAGCCAGTTTACCCCCAAATGCAGCCAGTTTCCCCATTAAATGCAGCCAGTTTCCCCATTAAATGCAGCCAGTTTCCCCATCAAATGCAGCCAGTTTCCCCATCAAATGCAGCCAGTTTCCCCATCAAATGCAGCCAGTTTCCCCATCAAATGCAGCCAGTTTCCCCATCAAATGCAGCCAGTTTCCCCATCAAATGCAGCCAGTTTCCCCATCAAATGCAGCCAGTTTCCCCATCAAATGCAGCCAGTTCCCCCATCAAATGCAGCCAGTTCCCCCATCAAATGCAGCCAGTTCCCCCATCAAATGCAGCCAGTTTCCCCATCAAATGCAGCCAGTTTCCCCTCAAATGCAGCCAGTTTCCCCATCAAATGCAGCCAGTTTCCCCATCAAATGCAGCCAGTTCCCCCATCAAATACAGCCAGTTTACCCCCAAATGCAGCCAGTTTCCCCATTAAATGCAGCCAGTTTCCCCATCAAATGCAGCCAGTTTCCCCATCAAATGCAGCCAGTTTACCCATCAAATGCAGCCAGTTTCCCCATTAAATGCAGCCAGTTTCCCCATCAAATGCAGCCAGTTTCCCCATCAAATGCAGCCAGTTTCCCCATCAAATGCAGCCAGTTTCCCCATCAAATGCAGCCAGTTTCCCCATCAAATGCAGCCAGTTTCCCCATCAAATGCAGCCAGTTCCCCCTGAAATGCAGCCAGTTTCCCCATCAAATGCAGCCAGTTTCCCCATCAAATGCAGCCAGTTTCCCCATCAAATGCAGCCAGTTTCCCCATCAAATGCAGCCAGTTCCCCCATCAAATGCAGCCAGTTCCCCCATCAAATGCAGACAGTTTGCCCATCAAATGCAGACAGTTTCCCCATCAAATGCAGCCAGTTTCCCCATCAAATGCAGCCAGTTTCCCCATCAAATGCAACTAGTTTCCCCATCAAATGCAGCCAGTTTCCCCATCAAATGCAGCCAGTTCCCCCATCAAATGCAGCCAGTTCCCCCATCAAATGCAGCCAGTTCCCCCATCAAATGCAGCCAGTTCCCCCATCAAATGCAGCCAGTTTCCCCATCAAATGCAGCCAGTTTCCCCTCAAATGCAGCCAGTTTCCCCATCAAATGCAGCCAGTTTCCCCATCAAATGCAGCCAGTTCCCCCATCAAATACAGCCAGTTTACCCCCAAATGCAGCCAGTTTCCCCATTAAATGCAGCCAGTTTCCCCATCAAATGCAGCCAGTTTCCCCATCAAATGCAGCCAGTTTACCCATCAAATGCAGCCAGTTTCCCCATTAAATGCAGCCAGTTTCCCCATCAAATGCAGCCAGTTTCCCCATCAAATGCAGCCAGTTTCCCCATCAAATGCAGCCAGTTTCCCCATCAAATGCAGCCAGTTTCCCCATCAAATGCAGCCAGTTTCCCCATCAAATGCAGCCAGTTCCCCCTGAAATGCAGCCAGTTTCCCCATCAAATGCAGCCAGTTTCCCCATCAAATGCAGCCAGTTTCCCCATCAAATGCAGCCAGTTTCCCCATCAAATGCAGCCAGTTTCCCCATCAAATGCAGCCAGTTCCCCCATCAAATGCAGCCAGTTCCCCCATCAAATGCAGACAGTTTGCCCATCAAATGCAGACAGTTTCCCCATCAAATGCAGCCAGTTTCCCCATCAAATGCAGCCAGTTTCCCCATCAAATGCAACTAGTTTCCCCATCAAATGCAGCCAGTTTCCCCATCAAATGCAGCCAGTTCCCCCATCAAATGCAGCCAGTTCCCCCATCAAATGCAGACAGTTCCCCCATCAAATGCAGACAGTTTGCCCATCAAATGCAGACAGTTTCCCCATCAAATGCAGCCAGTTTCCCCATCAAATGCAGCCAGTTTCCCCATCAAATGCAGCCAGTTTCCCCATCAAATGCAGCCAGTTTCCCCATCAAATGCAGCCAGTTTCCCCATCAAATGCAGCCAGTTTCCCCATCAAATGCAGCCAGTTTCCCCATCAAATGCAGCCAGTTTCCCCATCAAATGCAGCCAGTTTCCCCATCAAATGCAGCCAGTTTCCCCATCAAATGCAGCCAGTTTCCCCATCAAATGCAGCCAGTTTCCCCATCAAATGCAGCCAGTTTCCCCATCAAATGCAGCCAGTTTCCCCATCAAATGCAGCCAGTTTCCCCATCAAATGCAGCCAGTTTCCCCATCAAATGCAGCCAGTTTCCCCATCAAATGCAGCCAGTTCCCCCATCAAATGCAGCCAGTTCCCCCATCAAATGCAGCCAGTTTCCTCTCAAATGCAGCCAGTTTCCCCATCAAACACAGCCAGTCTCCCCCTCAAATGCAGTCAGGTTCCCCATCAAATGCAGCCAGTTTCCCCCCAAATGCAGCCTTTTTCCCCATCAAATGCAACTAGTTTCCCCATCAAATGCAGCCAGTTTACCCTCAAATGCAGCCAGTTTCCCCATCAAACACAGCCAGTTTCACCAATAAAATGCAGCCAGTTTCCCCTCAAATGCAGCCAGTTTCCCCAACAAATGGTGCAGGAGAGAGGGGGCGGCGCTCCTGCGCCCACTATGGACGCACCGCCACTGGTTACTTCTCTCTTCATTTTGTAAAGCTCAAGGCAAAGTACAAGTAAGTTCCATTTTAGCATATTTCAACGATTTTTAATTGTTTCTGACCCAGATGGGAAAACGATTAAATTTAGGAGGTTTGCCCTATTTTATCTCGCCACTTAAGTAAAATATTCTCTTAAATTCCCGGCGAAAAACAGCATTGTTCAGCAGATACAAAGGTTAATTCCAGTGACTTTATGGGGCTTCGTACATAAGAGCTCGTTTCTGAGCATTAACTCAACGAAGCCTTCCAATCTCATTGCTAAAACCGTCACACCGAACAATTATGCTGAAACCGATGGAAATATTTATCCAAAATGAACTCGCAAACTCTTTTAGAACGAAAAGCAAGTGTTATCGTTTCACTTCCATCCCGCGCCTATTCCGGCGCTTCTCTCCTTCATGTAAAAATCATCATTTTTTTTGCTAGAAAATTACTCAGAACCCCCATTACATATGTTTTTTTTTTTTTTAGCAGACACCCTAGGGAATAAAATGGCGGCCATTGCAACTATTTATCTCGCATGGTATTTGCGCAATCATTTTTTTAAACGCCTTCACGGTTTCACAAATTAAAAAAAATAACAAAACAGTAAAGTTGGTCCAATATTTTTTTTATAATGTGAAAGGTGATGTTAGGGCAAGTAAATAGATAGCCGACACGTTACGCTTTAAAATTGCGCACACTCGTAGAATGGCGCCAAACGTAAAAATCTCCATAGGCAACGCTTTTTTTTTTACAGGTTACCAGTTTAGAGTTACAGAGAAGGTCTAGTGCTAGAATTGTTGCTCGCGTTCTAACGCACGCGGCGATACCTCACATGTGTGGTTTGAACGGCGTTTACATATGTGGGCGGGACTTACGTGTGTGTTTGCTTCTGAGCGCATGCTACCGGAGACAGGGGTGTTTTAATTTTACTTTACTTCATTTAAAAAAATTTACACTTTTTTTTTTTACATTTTTTATCACTTTTATTCTTATTATTATTCTTCTTATTACAAGGAATGTAAACATCCCTTGTAATAGGAATCTATCTTAACAGGTCCTCTTTATGGAGAGAGGCGGGGTCAATAAGACCCCCACATCCCTCCTCCAGGCTGGAAAGCATGAGATTGAGAAAAAAAAACACAGATCTCACGCTGACAGCCGCGATCCCAGCTTTGTTTACATCCGGGACCCAGGCGTGATGTCATAACATTGCGCCCGGGCCTCCGACGGTGGTGACCAACTGGTCACTGGAAATCTCTATGGTCGTCTTCCGGCACCAGACGATTCTTTCTCTGAGAAGCACCGGATTGCGGCAGGAGGGGGGGCGTCCCCTCCCGTCGCCTGTAAGAGCGATCAAGCGGTGGAACTGCCCCTATGATCAATCTTACTGTACACAGAATCGCCGGCAGAAAATAATGATCTCTGAATGACGCCTGTAGCTGCACCCATCATTTAGGTATCCCCACTGACAGTCCAGGACGTCATATCATGTCCTTGGACTGAAAGTGGTTAAAGGCCAACTCCAGCCACACAACTGAACCACATATAGTGGTGCTTAGGGATGGGCTCAGGCGTGTTGGTATCCTGGTCCCAACCCACCTGAGCAATCGGGCCAGGAAGTTGTCGCTGAACACCGCCAATCATGAGCAGCCTAGTCAGGGCGTGTCTATGTGCAGCTGCAGGGCTGGGAAACACCTCACTGCCTATGATTGGCGCGGTGCAGTGGCCCGATTGCTCAGGTGGGTCGGGACTAGAATCGGAACACTTCTAACTTTTTTAGCTGGATCCTTTGCTTTGCTGCCATCTACTGGACCATCTTTTGAACTGCAGGAAGTCCATGATTCTGGCTTTCACAACCTGAGCCTCATTAGCAGACTTTAACTGCTTGTGGACCGCCCACCGTACATATACTGCGGCAGAGGGCAGCGGCTCTGTGCTCAGATCACGTACCTAGTACGCAGGGGCGGACTGACAACTCATGGGGCCCTCCGGGCAATAGAAGATTATGGGGCCCCCGGCAGGGATGGACTGGCCATTGGGACTACAGCCGAGTTTCCTGGTGCGCCGATGGCTCAGTGGGCCGGCTTCAGTGACAGCGGACTGCCACCCCCCTCCGCTCACCTCCTCTCCCTCCCCACAGCGCTCACCTGGGGGGAACAGAGAAGCAGGGGGGGACAGAGGAGCATGGGGGAGGGGACAGACAGCTGACTCAACAGCTATGGCCTGGGAGTTTCTCACTTCTGCCTAATCTTGTCCCATAAGGGGGGGGGGGCACCGAACTGATACTTTGCCCCGGGTGAAATAATGTCTAGCTTCCCCACTGGTACTGCCTATAAGAGTACCAGTACCAGCCGTTCTACTCTAATAAAGCAGAATGGCTAGTGGCTAGTGAAGGGGGAGAGGGGGCTTGGGTGGCCGGGGGGGGGGTGGGGGCGTTGTCCGGCCGCCATGGGAGAGACCTGACAAAGTGGGCCAGTCTGGATGAAGTCCAGGGCCGAATTTTTGTCCCAGTCCAGCCCTGGCCCCCGGCCTTACAGATGGCCACCAAGTCAGGAGGCAGTACAGAGGCGGGGCAGCTAAAATCTCAGGATTTTCACATCAAAAGCATGTCGATTTTGGACAAAAAAGGGACAGATGTAAAAAAACACAGATTTTTACATACTGTCCCTGGTTTTACTGAGCCTGGCAACCCTGATGGGGCCCCCTAGTGGCATGGGGCCCTCGGGCAGTGCCCGAGTGCCTCAATGGTCAGTCCGCCCCTGCTAGTATGTGATCTGACACTTCCAGGTCTGGGGCACACGCATGCGCCGCCTCCGATGTCCACCGTGACCGCGATCGTTCAGGAGACAGGCAAAACGGCGGTCTGCCTCTGTAAACAAGGCAGATCACCGTTCTGTAGGAGGGGAATATACTGATCCTTTGTTTCTGCTAAGCAGGAACACAGATCTTTACCTTCCCCCAGTCAAAGCACCTCCTAGAAACACATTTAACCCTTTGATCACCCCTGATTTGAACCCCTTCCCTGACAGTGTCATTAGTACAGTGACAGTGCTGGAAGGCAGAGGCTACCAATGTAATCCTTTGCTTTGGTGAAGGCGGTCAGTATGTGAAAGGATCATTTGTTTGTGACCACAGCTGGCTGCTGGTGCCCCTGCACTAAGGCCCCTTTCACGCAGGGGCGGCGCCAAAGCGCCGCTATCTTTAGTGACACTTTTCAGTAAATTTTGCGGCCGCTAGCGGGGGGTTTAACGAAAAATGGTTAAAACCACTGCAAAGCACCTCTGCAGAGGCACTTTGCCGGCGGTATAGCCACGGTGCCCATTGATTTCAATGAGCAGGAGCGGTGGAGGAGCGGTATACACTCCGCTCCTTCACCGCTCCAAAGATGCTGCTAGCTGGACTTTTTTTACCGTCCTGCTAGCGCACCACTCCAGTGTGAAAGCATCCGAGGCTTTCACACTGCAGGTGCTATTATTAGCGTTATATCGCCTGCAAACCGACCCAATGTGAAAGGGGTCTTATCTGTGTCCCTATCAGAGTTTACCTGGTCCCCTTGTGTCCCCTGTGATCGTACAGAGCTCCCCCTCCATATCTCTGTGGACTCACTTGGTGATTTTCTTTGATGTCTCTCTGGAGCTTTATGGGAAACTTGTGGTCCTTAGAAATCCCCCTGAAGAAGCCAAATGCTGACGAAACATGTTGGGATCTGATATCAAGCACTGATCACTTTCTATATACGGACACCAGTGACCATTAATGTGAAAAAAAGGACCTAGATTTCTTTTTTTGTGTGTACAACGTCGCATTATCGTGCAATTGTCATATCACAAAAAAATGGCCTGGTCATGAAGGGGGGAGGAGGGGGGGGGGAATCTTTCGGAGCTGAAGTGGTTAAATTGAGGATGCATGAAGGTCAAAAACCTTCAGCCTGTACAACCACTTAAAAAAAAAAGAAGAGAGAACTAATGCAGCCACCACATCAAGGTCTAGTAACCTGCAACATATTACTTTCCTGGATTTGGGATTAGATACAAAGTAACAGGTTTGATTTCTGCTTCCTGCACCTTCCACATTCTTTATAATTATAGACGATGTTTGTAAATGACGACTTAATATTATGTATTAATGAAGCAATCACTGTCTTTTTTTTTCTGTCGGCGTATTTCACGGGGAATTAATGATTAGAAATGACGGCGCGCAGATGTTGCCCAGATTCATGTCTCCCCCGCCGTGCTGTCATACACAATTCACAAACACACCTCCAGTGACACATGATTGCTATTGACAAGCGCAGGAAATTGTGTGTGAGTTCAGCTACAGTGATGTGGGGGCTCAGTGACCGTACCACCATCTTTGGGTCTCCGCCATCCCTGGGTCTCCGCTATCCCTGGGTCTCCATCATCATTGGGCCTCCACCATCGCTGGGTCTACTCTCCGTCATCACTGGGCTTCTGCCATCACTGGGCCTCCGCCATCACTGAGTTTCCACTATCACAAAGTCTCCGCCATCACTGGGTCACCACCATCGCTGGGTCTACTCTCCGCCATCCCTGGGTCTCCACCATCCCTGGGTCTTGGCCATCACTGGGTCTCCACCATCGCTGGGTCTACACTCCGCCATCCCTGGGTCTGCTCTCTGCCATCCCTGGGTCTACTCTCTGCCAACACTGGGTCTCCACCATCGCTGGGTCTACACTCCGCCATCCCTGGGTCTACTCTCAGCCATCCCTGGGTCTACTTTCTGCCATCCCTGGGTCTTCTCTCTGCCATCACTGGGTCTCCACCATCCCTGGGTCTACTTCTCCGTCATCCCTGGGTCTCCGCCATCCCTGGGTCTCCGCCATCACTGGGCCTCCGCCATCACTGGGCCTCCGCCATCACTGGGCCTCCGCCATCACTGGGCCTCCGCCATCACTGGGCCTCCGCCATCACGGGGCCTCCGCCATCACGGGGCCTCCGCCATCACTGGGCCTCCGCCATCACTGGGCCTTTCGCCATCACTGGGCCTCCGCCATCACTGGGCCTCCGCCATCACTGGGCCTCCGCCATCACAATGCCCCCGCCATCACTGGGTCTACACCATCCCTGGGTCACCACCATCGCTGGGTCTACTATCCGCCATCCCTGGGTCTCCACCATCACTGGGTCTTGGCCATCACTGGGTCTCCACCATCGCTGGGTCTACTCTCCGCTATCCCTGGGTCTACTCTCTGCCAACACTGGGTCTCCACCATCCCTGGGTCTACTCTCCACCATGCCTGGGTCTACTTTCCGCCTGGATCTCCACCATCACTGCATGGTTCTACGCCATCCCTGGGTCTCCGCCATCCCTGGGTCTCCGCCATCCCATTGTCTCCGCCATCCCATTGTCTCCGCCATCCCATTGTCTCCGCCATCCCATTGTCTCCGCCATCCCATTGTCTCCGCCATCCCATTGTCTCCGCCATCCCATTGTCTCCACCATTGCTTTGTTTCCGCCATCCCTGGGTCTCCGCCATCACTGGGACTACACCATCCCTGGGTCTCTGCCAGCACTGGGTCTACTCTCCGCTATCCCTGAGTCTCCACCATCGCTTGGTCTCCGCCATCCCTGGGTCTCTGCCATCACTGGGCCTACTCTCCGTTATCCCTGAGTCTCCGCCATCGCTGAGTCTCCGCTATTCCCTGGGTCTCCACCATCCCTGGGTCTCCACCATCCCTGGGTCTCCACCATCCCTGGGTCTCCACCATCCCATTGTCTCCACCATCCCATTGTCTCCACCATCCCATTGTCTCCGCCATCCCATTGTCTCCGCCATCCCATTGTCTCCGCCATCCCATTGTCTCCGCCATCACTGGGTCTCCACCATTGCTTTGTTTCCGCCATCCCTGGGTCTCCACCATCACTGGGACTACACCATCCCTGGGTCTCTGCCAGCACTGGGTCTACTCTCCGCTATCCCTGAGTCTCCACCATCGCTTGGTCTCCGCCATCCCTGGGTCTCCGCCATCCCTGGGTCTCCGCCATCCCTGGGTCTCCGCCATCACTGGGTCTCCGCCATCACTGGGTCTCCGCCATCACTGGGCCTACTCTCCGCTATCCCTGAGTCTCCGCCATCGCTGGGTCTCCGCCATCGCTGGGTCTCCGCCATCGCTGGGTCTCCGCCATCCCCGGGTCTCCGCCATCCCCGGGTCTCCGCCATCCCCGGGTCTCCGCCATCCCCGGGTCTCCGCCATCCCCGGGTCTCCGCCATCCCCGGGTCTCCGCCATCCCCGGGTCTCCGCCATCGCCGGGTCTCCGCCATCGCTGAGTCTCTGCCATCGCTGAGTCTCTGCCATCGCTGAGTCTCTGCCATCGCTGAGTCTCTGCCATCGCTGAGTCTCCGCCATCGCTGAGTCTCCGCCATCTCTAGGTCTCTGTCATCGCTGGGTCTCCGCCATAGCTAGTTCTCCGCCATCATTGGATCTCTGTCGCCACACTTTTCACACATTTATTTGTAGATAAAAAAAATGTGCCACTTTGCGTTGGTCTTTCACATAAAATCCCAATAAAATACATTTACGTTTTTGGTATTAACATGAGAAAATTGGAAAATTTCAAGGGGTATGAATACTTTTTTCAAGGTACTGTATGAAGTACAACTTGAATTAAACCCGACTACTCCGCAGTTTGCCCTCCATAACCCTCCAACTTTCAGGTGCAAACTTCTCCACACCAGCCATAGAACTCTGCACCCCCCGCGTGTGTCGTCCATCTCTCCCGCGCTAAACACCCGGCATTATCGCCTTTCGATTCGGTGAACACCTCGAGAAGAGAAGTGAAGTTGAGAGATGACTGTGTTCTCTGTCCCGCCCCGGATTTCCCTGACTCAGCACACAGATGGCGGCTCTTTTGGCACCGAAAACCGCCTACACCTTCTATAGATTGAGATCCAGAAAGCGGCGGTAATCAATTTTCTTCTTAAGTACTGACGGGAGAGTAAGCAGTTGGCTCCGCACAGCTTGTATTAATAGCTGACGCCGGCTCTGAAAAAAAAAAAAATATCGGTTCATTGTGGAAAAAAAAAATAAAAGAAGAGAGACCACACAATTGGCTTTCCGGGCAGCGTGCAAACGTGTGGCGGTGAGGGGGATTAAATCGCTGTGTTATGGAATTTTTTACATGCCAGAGACTGTTATTTGCGAAGTCATAAAGCCAAAAAAAATAACAATGAACAAAAACAAATGGAACCCGTTCCTAAAAACGCAGCAGAAACCATAAAAGTCATTCTTTGCGATTGGGAAGCCCCCCGAGAGATCTGGAGTTGTAATTACTGAGACAAAGGAAACAGCCGACTGATTGTTTAATAATAAAAATAATCGCTACAAATGTAACCGCCTGCTAACAAAAGCGCCGTAATACGGAGCGGCGTCCTCCGTGCCGAGCGAGCGGCCGGAATTTTAGAAAATGCTGCATGAGTTCAGGTTGCGAGGAGTGTTCGGAAGGATCGACTTCTATGTGTTAACCCCTTCCCAGTCAGTGTCATTAGTACAGTGACGGTGTATAGTATTCTCACTGATCACTGCTAATGTCAGTGGCAGTTAGTCTGTCCTCCCCCCCCCCCAGCATCAGTTACTGTCAGATTTCCCGCCACACTATCACATTCCCGCTATAAGTTGCTGATCACTGCCATTAATAAAATCAAAAATAAATAAAAATTCTAGTATATATCCCATAGTTTGTAGGCATTATAACTTTCATGCAAACCAATCAATAAACACTTATTGGGATTTTTTGTTTATCAAAAACATGTAGCAAAACATTTTGGTCAAAATTGGGGAAATGTGAATATTTTATTGGATGTGTTTTATGGCAGAAATTAAAAAAACATTGTTACAGTGAGACTGTTTCTCTCTAGTGCCAGCTAAGACTCTGCCCATTTGCAGGAAACAGGGACACTGCACCACAGACGAAGTTAAATGGACACTGTATACAGACATCATTGCTGGTAGACATCTGGCTGACACTTGTAGTGCCGTAGGGCTAAAGGATAAGGTCATCTTGCTGGTAGACACTTGTAGACTGGTAGACATCCTGCTGGTAGACACTTGTAGTGCCACAGGGCTAAAAGGATAAGGCCATCTATTCCCAGGGACACTGTATACAGACATCATTGTCCTTTTACCTTGCTGAGAAAGATCCTGCCTTCCTCACTTGATAATCTGGGCCAGTTGTGTTGTTTGGCCTTGCTATTTAGGAGTTTAAGTGCACCAACGAAAGTGGCTATGACTGGCGGACTGGCACTGGCCATGAGCCAAATGATCAAGTGAGCAGCAGGGGGGGTGGTCGGTTGGCTGGATAGAGGGGGGCGGCTGGTAGGCTGGCTAGAGGGGAGTGGCTGGTAGGCTGTCTAGAGGGGGGTGGCTGGTAGGCTGACTGGGGGTGTGGGGGCTGGTTGGCTGGCTGGGGGGGTGGGAGTTGGCTGGCTGGGGGGGCAGCCAAAAAAACTGAGCAGCAGCCACCACTGGCTGCAGGCGTCATCCCGGTATAACCACTGCCAACCGAGGACGTCATATGACCAGCTATGACTAAGCATCTATCCATGATGTGAAACATGTTAGCTTTTTTGTCCCCTATGTCCACTTTCTACCATTGATTGCAGCGTTGCATGAATTTTTGCATGTTATACAGCTTTGGATCTTATCCTTTGTTCATTTTGTTTCAATAAATCGCGCCAATTCTACGCACGATCCCGAAATCGTGTAATGTGAATGAATGGATAGCAAGGCTTTGCCTATTTGCTGACGGTAATTTCCTCTTTTGTAGCTCCCGGGAAGCTCTGGGAATTGCTCGCCTCCTTTTCTATCTTCTCTCATGGGGGTTGTATGAATAAAAGAAGCAGAAGAAGAAGAATGTTACGTTGTAATCCTTCCCCGTATTACAAGGCAACGCTGACATTTTTGCGGTTGGCTCGGTGTATCGGCGTCTACGTTCAGACCCACAAACATGGTCCTCCAGCAAGAGGTTAAATAAAAGTGATCCTTAACGAAATCCGCGCCGCGCACTCGCAGCAATATATATTTCATAAATGTTTTCTCTGGGAATATCCTGACGTGGTTCAGCGAAGCCACTTTCTGTTAATATTTAATACCTTAAAGACGGATTTTCACCTGTACAGCGAAGCCAAATTTGATTACAGGAAGGTATGGCACGGAGCGGAATGAGATAGACTGGAGGAAACGTCTTAATGCTGCAAAATTCTGAAACTTTTATGCCCAGGCTGCATTTTCTTATGTCCTTCAGAATGGCGCGGAATAAAACAGTCGCTGTTTTTTTTTTTTTTTTTTTGTGCGTCTTTGGGGAAGACAAGCGCTACCAGCAGAAACCGTCCAGGGGGATGCTGAGAAAATTCACCTTCTCATGTCCTTTCACAAACCGGGGGTCAATTATTCATTTTCATCACCTGATCAATTCCAGTGTTGATAAGACAAGGTGCCCCAACATTCCACTATGTGTATGTGTTATGGAATTATAAGGAATTATGGGGGCCCCTTACACAGCTTCAGGCATGGGCCCCCTGGAGCAGAGAACCGGGGGCAGGGGGTGCTGCCGCCTGAAATTGAGAAGCGGGGGGGCTGTCGCGAATTGAGAAGCGGGGGTAGCCATCCGGGGCCCTGGGGACCTCTGGGCCCCTTAATAAAAAGAAAAGAAGAAATAAAAAAATATATATAAAAAATATATATATATATTTTTTTTTTTTTTAAAAAGGGGGTTGCCATCTGGGGCCCTGGGGATCTCTGGGCCCTTTAATATTTTTTTTTTTATAAAAATAAATTACAAAAAAGGGGGATTGCCATTCGGGACCTCTGGGCCCTTTAATAAAAAAAAATAAAAAAAAAAATAAACATTTATAAAAAAAAAAATGGGGGTTGTCATCCAGGGCCCTGGGGACCTCTGGACCCGTTAACACATACATACATATATATATATATATATATATATATATATATATATATATATATATATATATATATATATATATATATGAAATAAAAAGAAAAAAAAAAAGAAATAAAATATAAAAAAAATTGTCTCTTTAATAAAAAATTAAATAAAAATACATTATTTTTTTATTTTGTATAAAAAATAGATAAAAAGAAGGGGGGTTGCCATCCGGGGCCCTGGGGGACCTCCGGACCTCTAAAAAAAAAAATTACCCTTTAATAAAAAATAAAATAAAAATATATTAAAAAATATATTATTTTTTTTATAAAAAATAAAAAAAGGGGGGGGTGCCATCTGGGGCCCTGGGGACCTCCGGACCCCCCCCCCCCCCCCAAAAATTTTTTTTTTTTAATGGGGGTTAATGGGGGTTTCCATCAGTAATGCCTGTACCCCCCTGATGGCGGCCCTGTGTATGTGTATATATATTTACCTTTCTCAAACTTTTCAACACAGAGGAACCCTTGAAATAACTTTCTGGTCTCAGGGAACCTCTGCTAAAAATGTCCATATCTACAACTCATGATACATTAGTGTGATGGTCGGTGGGAAGAATGTTCCTCACACTTGAGGTTATTGGTAAGAATTACCCCCTACAGATAGCTAAAACGATCAATGGTATAAGTGGGAACTTATCTGAGAGGCAGAAATTGCTCCTTGCCCAAGGAACCCCTAGCAACCGCCTGAGGAACCCCAGGGTTCCATGGAACCCCTAGCAACCTTTTGGGGAACCTCAGGGTACCATGGAACCCCTAGCAACCTCAGGGTTCCATGGAACACCTAGCAACTGCTTGAGGAACCTCATGGTTCCATGGAACCCTTAGCAACCGCTTGAGGAACCCCAAGGTTCCATGGAACCCTTAGCAACCTAGGGCGACTTTGATGGAGAAACTTATGTAAGGAGGGACTTTGATGGAGACCCTAATGTAAGGGGGGACTTTGAGGAAGACCCTAATGTAAGGGGGGACTTTGATAGAGGCCCTAATGTAAGGAGAGACTTTGATGGAGACCCTAATGTAAGGGGGCACTTTGATGGAGACCCTAATGAAAGGGGGGACTTTGACGGAGACCCTTATGTAAAGGGAGCTTTGATGGAGACCCTAATGTAAGGGGGAATTTAAAGGAGACCCTAATTTAAAGGGGGACTTTTATAGAGAGGGGGGACGTTGATGCAGACCCTAATGTAAGGGGGGGCTTTGATGGAGACCCTAATGTAAGTGGGCCTTTGATGGAGACCCTAATGTAAGGGGGCCTTTGATGGAGACCCTACTGTAAGGCAGAATATAAAGGAGACCCTAATTTAAAGGGGGACTTTGATAGAGACCCTAATGCAAGGGGGGACTTTGATGCAGACCCTAATGTAAGGGGGGGGGGCTTTGATGGAGACACTAATGTAAGGGGGGACTTTGATGGAGACCTTAATGCAAGGGGGACTTTGATGGAGACCCTAACATAAGGGGGACTTTGATGCCGACTCTAATGTAAGGGGGGACTTTGATGGAGACCCTAATGTAAGTGGGACTTTGATGGAGACCCCAATATAAGGGAGGACTTTGATGGAGACCCTAATATAAGGGGGGACTTTGATGGAGCCCCTAATGTAAGGGGGGACTTTGATGGAGACCCTAACACAAGGGGGGACTTTGATGGAGACCCTAATGTAAGGGATGATATTGATGGAGACCCTAATGTAAGAGGGAATATTGATGGAGACCCTAATGTAAGGGGGGACTTTGATAGAGACCCTAATGTAAGGGGAGGAATTTAAAGGAGACCCTAATGTAAGGGGGGACTTTGATGGAGACCCTAATGTAAGAGCGGACTTTGAAGGGGACTTTGATGTAAGAAGGGTTCTAGTGGCCACTCTGATGTCAGAGGGACCCTGATCTAGAGAGGAACTCTTAATGGAGTCTGATGTAAGTGGAGACTCCCAAGATGGACTGTGATGTAAGGGGACCTCTGATGGGTACCCTGATGTAAGAAGGGGCTTTGATAGGGACCCTGATGTAAGGGGGCTTTGATGGGGACACTGATGTAGGGGGGGCCCTAAAGTGGGAGGAGTTCCTAGGGGAAACTTTGATGGAAATGGTGACTTCTAAGGTGGACTACGATGTAAGGAGGTTCTGATGGGTACCTTGATGTAAGGGGGACTTTGATGGAGAAGAATAGAATATCCATGATTCTAATAATACTAAGTGAAGGAGACGGTCACCTCTTATGTTATATAAATGTATTAAATGTGCCTTACATAAAAAATCGAACCTTTCACAGCTCGTAATGAGGTGACAGAATGTCACAAATATTTCTCTACATAAAGGATTGTCAATGTCAGGCGCTGGATCTGTCCTCCATACGTGAATAGAGCGCCGTACATTGTGTCGTGATGGGCTCGGCTGAGCAGAGAGACGCCGTCCTTCATATGACTATTAGCGACGAGCTCAGGTCATAGAACATTAGCTGGAAAACATATAGGAGACATTGAAGACGCTCAGGAGATTTATTTATTATCCCGTCGCTGCCGAAAACTCTGAGCGCATTTCCTTTGGTTTCCACAAGTCTAGACCCGGGGCCTCCAGACTTTTCAAGGAAAGAATCAGTTTACTATTCTTCAAAATTTGGGGGGGGGGTTGTGGGCAGTGGGGGTTTAAAATGTCCAGGCCCAGCATAAGCAAGAATAAACTTGGACCCAGGGTTGGTGGTCAGTAAAAGGAGGAATAGTGCCCCATCATTGGTATCAGTGGGAGGAATAGTGTCCCATCATTGGTATCAGTGGGAGGAATAGTGTCCCATCATTGGTATCAGTGGGAGGAATAGTGTCCCATCATTGGTATCAGTGGGAGGAATAGTGTCCCATCATTGGCGTCAGTGGGAGGAATAGTGTCCCATCATTGGTGTCAGTGGGAGGAATAGTGTCCCATCATTGGTGTCAGTGGGAGGAATAGTGTCCCATCATTGGTGTCAGTGGGAGGAATAGTGCCCCATCATTGGTGTCAGTGGGAGGAATAGTGTCCCATCATTGGTGTCAGTGGGAGGAATAGTGCCCCATCATTGGTGTCAGTGGGAGGAATAGTGCCCCATCATTGGTATCAGTGGGAGGAATAGTGTCCCATCATTGGTGTCAGTGGGAGGAATAGTGTCCCATCATTGGTGTCAGTGGGAGGAATAGTGTCCCATCATTGGTATCAGTGGGAGGAATAGTGTCCCATCATTGATATCAGTGGGAGGAATAGTGTCCCATCATTGGTATCAGTGAGAGGAATAGTGTCCCATCATTGGTATCAGTAGGAGGAATAGTGTCCCATCATTGGTATCATTGGGAGGAATAGTGTCCCATCATTGGTATCAGTGGGAGGAATAGTGTCCCATCATTGGTATCAATGGGAGGAATAGTGTCCCATCATTGGTATCAGTGGGAGGAATAGTGTCCCATCATTGGTATCAGTGGGAGGAATAGTTCCCCTTTAACGGTGCACAGAGTTTCTCCTCTTTAGCGATGACTTCCTTCGTACGTTTTCACAATGAAGAGCGATCGGGACCCGCAGGCTCCTTTACATCCCATTGAGTTTGCTTTTCTTCTAATTTATAAGAATTGAGAAGTTTTGGGGGTTTTGACGGTTTCTTAGCGGCGATCGTTTCATCACGTTTGTCAGCGCTCATCTGTCGGCGGCTCGTTGATGGAGCTGCGCTGTCTCCGCACCTGCCGCTACATGTGTCTCCAGATGTTCCCATCCCCCGCATGACTGGCTGACCAATTTATATTCCTTTCCACGCCGAGAAGGGCGACCGATCGCCCGCCCCCCCCCCCCCCCCCCCCCCCGCCGCTTGGCTGCCTGTCCTGTGCGATGGGACCCTTCCTAAACCGAACAAAGGGAGGAAGTAATATGGATCTCTTCTCACCATCGATCGGTGGGGCGGATCCCTATGTACCTGAGATTTTCATCATCTCCACATTTATAATGTTTGTGTTTTTTTATTTATTTCTGTATCTCGGGACTTGGATTTGTGAAAACGTTGCGTTATATTTCCTAAAGTGATAGAAGCACCTTCATCATCGGATACAAACACTTCAATATACCGCCCGATTCTCACATACTGGGAAAAGTCAGTCTGTCTGTCTGTCTGTCTGTCTGTCTGTCTGTCTGTCTGTCTGTCTGTCTGTCTGTCTGTCTGTCTGTCTGTCTGTCTGTCTGTCTGTCTGTCGACACTAATTACAAGCAAACAGATCACAGGTGAGGATGGTTCCCTTTAATAGCCATTCAAACCCCTTTGTGTCAACTTGTGTGCATGTTATCAGGCCAACATCACCAGGGTGTGTAAACTTTTGATCAGGATCATTTGGGGAGTTTCTGTTGTGATTATGATATAAAAAGAGTAAAGACAGATGATTGATAAAAAAAGGCTTCAGCCAAACACTAACCATGAGTGAGAGAAAATATGTTTTGTTATCATTCATATTCTCTGAAAAATGGACAAGAAATCATAAATTCTGCCAGGGTGGCGGCTGGTGCTCAAACAAACTAGAAAAAAAACCCATCAAGCGCAGCCACTGTGCCCAACAATTGCCGCCACTGTGCCCCATCAATTCCAGCCAGTGTGCCCCATCAATTGCTGCCAGTGTGCCCATCAATTGCTGCCAGTGTGCTCATCAATTGCCACCACTGTGCCCCATCAATTGCTGCCAATGTGCCCATCAATTGCCGCCACTTTTCCCTCATCAATTGCTGCCAGTGTGCCCCATCAATTGCTGCCAGTGTGCCCCATCAATTGCCGCCACTGTGCCCATCAATTGCCACCACTTTTCCCTCATCAATTGCTGCCAAATGTGCCCCATTAATTTCTGCCACTGTGCCCATAAATTGCCACCACTGTGCCCCATCAATTCCAGCCAGTGTGCCCCATAAATTGCTGCCAATGTGCCCATAAATTGCTGCCACTGTGCCCCATCAATTGCTGCCAGTGCGCCCAACAATTGCTGCCACTGTGCCCCATCAATTGCTGCCAGTGTGCCCATCGATTGCTGCCAGTGTGCCACATCAATTGCCACCAGTGCGCCCCATCAATTGCCGCCACTGGGCCCATCAATTGCCGCCACTGGGCCCATCAATTGCCGCCACTTTTTCCTCATCAATTTCTGCCATTGTGCCCCATTAATTGCCGCCACTGTGCCCATCAATTGCCGCCACTGTGCCCCATCAATTTCCACCAGTGTACCCCATCAATTGCTACCAGTGTGCCCCATCAATTGCTGCCACTGTACCCCATCAGTTGTTGCCAGTGTGCCCATCAATTTCCACCAGTGTGCCTATGGCTCTAATCAGGCGCTTCCAAAAAAAAATAAACGCTGCTGTAATTCAGATGCCCGGCGCCCAACAAGGGGTCGGACACCTGAATAGGGGGCGGCAGTGGCAACAATAGATAGAGTCATACAATGCATGACTCTATCTATTGGTGATGGACAGGTGCAGGAGAGAGGGGGCAGCAATTGATGGGGGCACACTGGCGGCAATTTATGGGGCACAATGGCGGGCATTTGATGGGCACAGTGGCGGCATTTGATGGGCCACACTGGCCCTTTATGGACGCACCGCCACTGCAGGGTATGTAAACTTATGAGCACAACTGTATTTGTACATGGTGCTCATATCCGACCTAATCTCCTTTTCTCAAGAGAGAATACATTCCGTTCCTCTAATCTTTCCTCATAGCCGAGCAGAGGCGGCTCTAGGCTTTGTGAGGCTTTAGGCAAAACTTGACATGGGGCCCCACTCACGCACATTATGGGAAAAATAATTCAAGAGCCTCTTCCCGACAACCCTGGTGGTTGTGGGGGGTCTTCGGACATGGGGCTTATCGGAATCTGGAAGCCTCCTTTAACAAGGCGGTCCCCAGATCCTGCTCTTTAATAACTAAGGGGCGGGGGGCACCCGGTGATGTCACCTGGTGAACCTGCCCCCTTGTGACGTCATTGACTGAGAGCATGCTGGGTCATTAACGTCACAAGGGGTGGTGTCACCGATATTCACTGGTTGTTAGGGATGCTGGCGGCCCCGCTCCTGAGTCAGGGCTCTTAACGCTGCCTGAGCACAGCAGTGTTAAGGTCCCCTGTTCCTCAAAACTGAGGTAATGCATTGGGTAAGGTAGTCAGCCACGAGGCCCCTGTGAGTTTGAGGCCTTAGGCGACCGCCTAATTTGCCTAATTAAAGGCTGAGCTCCTCCATACATTGCATAGACAGGCAGAGAGGCCCAGTGATGACATCACTGTACCTGAAATAAGGTATGCAATGAAATATGGAAAGGTTGTATTTAGAATAATTGATGAGGGGGGAGGAGTCAGGGAACGTTGTATATAAGAAGATTAAACGTGTCCCATATACATCCCATAGATCACGGCTTATAGCGATCTACATACATTGACGCTGCGTGATGGGTCAGATTAACTTTTGCAATCCTCCTCCTAAAATCCTCCCATACATATGACTGGTGAGCGCTTATTTTATTTTTTATTACATTTTTTTACTCTTTTTTTTTTTTCATAATCATATAAATCAAAACTCAGCCCAGGCAGCCTTACATGAAGTGACAGCTGTTTATTTAAATTACCCCGGTCTCAGTGTAATTCCATCTCTATTTGACAGACATCTGTTCCATTATTGCGGCAGATATAAATCCACATATTGTTTGCCATACTGCGCTAACAGGAAAGGGACAGTGCCAGTTGCTGCAGCAGTTGTGCCGGGGAGGAGGACATATTTAGTGATGGCGAGGAGATGAAATTAGCGTGGTGACATTACGAAGTGGCAAGGTTATCTATGAGCTGATTGCTGCCTTGTGCTTATTAAAGCTGAACGACGGGCAAAAAAAATTCGCTAAATACGCCGCGGAGAGACATAGACATGGGGGGACGGTACTACCTGTTGGGAAAAGTTTAACTCTGTGCAGTCTTGTGATCCAGCCACCTCTTTCAGACAGTACGGTCAGCGAATCGACCTCCTCTGCACCCGCATCACAACCTGGTCAAGGACACGCCTTTAACCTTCTTCTTGGACAGGAAAAAAGTAGCAACGTCAAAAAACGTGCAGTAAGGCACAGAACTATATGGCGTTAAACCTGCAGTACCGCAATGAAACATACGGCGTTAAACTTGCAGTAACGTACAGAACTATATGGTGTAAAACTTGCAGTAACGCACAGAACTATATGGCGTTAAATTTGAAGTAACGGAATGAAATATACAGCGTTAAAGTTGCAGTAATGCACAGAACTATATGGCGTTAAACCTGCAGTAGTGCAATGAAACATAAGGCGTTAAACTTGCAGTAACACAATTAAATATACAGCGTGAAATTTGCAGTAATGCACCAAACTTTATGGCATTAAACCTGCTGTAGCGCAATGAAACATTCAGCGTTAAACTTGCAGTAACACACAGAACTATATGGCGTTAAACTTGCAGTAATGCAATTAAATATACAGCATTAAACTTGCAATAACGCACAAAACTATATGGCGTTAAACTTGCAGTAACGTACAGAACTATATGGTGTAAAACTTGCAGTAACGTACAGAACTATACGTCACGGAGAGACAAAGACTGGGGGTGGTTTTACCTATCGAAAAAATTATAATTCTGTGCAGTCATTCTTGTGATCCAGCCACCTCTTCCAGACAGTGAATTAACCTCCTCTGCACCCGCATCACGACCTGGTCGAGGACATGCCTCCAACCTTCTTCTTGGACAAGAAAGAAGTAGCAACGTGCAGTAAGGCTCAGAACTATATGGTGTTACACCTGCAGTAGCGCAATGAAACATACGGCATTAAACTTGCAGTAACACACAGAACTGTGTGGCATTAAATTTGCAGTAACAGAATGAAATATACGGTGTTAAACTTGCAGTAACACAATTAGATATACAGCATTAAACTTGCAGTAACGTACAGAACTATATGGTGCAAAAGTTGCAGTAATGCACATAACTACCGTATATATCGGGGTATTGCGTGCTCCGGCGTATATAGCGCACACCTAAAGTGGACCCGCATTCCTGTAAAAAAACGATTTTAGTACTTACAGTTTTGGTGTCTTGAGCGGCGTCCATCGGCGGCCTCGTCGGGTCCGGCGTCCGTCTGCGGCTTGGGTGGTGTCCTCCTCGTCGGGTCCGGCATCCTTCTGCGGTGTCCTCCCCGCTCGATCCCCGCTTCCCGCGCTGAGTTTGAACTACTGCGCTGGCATATACCGAGCGCAGTACACTCGTATAGTCGGGCAGGCTCGGCTCCTCTCGCGGTCACGTCCTGTGCGTCCTGTACGTCCAGGACGTGACTGCGAGAGAAGCCGAGCCTGCCCGACTATACACAAGTGTACTGCGCTCGGTATATGCCGGCGCAGTAATTCAAACTCAGCGTGGGAAGCTGGTATTGGCGTATATCGCGCAACAACGGTTTTGCCCTGAATTTCAGGGCAAAAAAGTGCGCAGTATACGCCGATAAATACGGTATACGCCGCAGAGAGACACAACTATACGCCGGTAGTTTTACCTATTGAAAAAAATAATTATGTGCATTCAGTCTTGTGATCCAGTCACTTATTCCAGACAGTATATGGCGTTAAACCTGCAGTAGCTCAATAAAACATACGGCGGCAAACTTGCAGTAACGCACAGAACTATATGGCATTAAATTTACAGTAGCGGAATGAAATATACAGCATTAAACTTATAGTAACACAATTAAATATACTGTGTCAAACGTGCAGTAAGGCACAGAACTATATAGCGTTAAACCTTCATTAGCGCAATGAAACATACGGTGTTAAGACTTGCAGTAACGCACAGAACTATATGGCGTTAAACTTGAAGTAAAAAAAGTTTAATTCTGTGCAGTCCTTCTTGTGATCCAGCCACCTCTTCCAGACAGTACGGTCAGCAAATTCACCTCCTCTGTACCCGCATCACAACCTGGTCAAGGACACGCCTCCAACCTTCTTCTTGGACAGGAAAGAAGTAGCAGCACAAGCCTGAATCCTCGCATTACTCCCTTATCCGCTGTATTTTTCTTTGAGCATGCTCACTCAATGTAAACCTAGAAATAAAATAAAAAATTATGCGTTAAATACAGGAAATTATTCCCTGCTTGAGGACTGACCATGTCCACCTTTGTGTATGGACACATATGCCGCTGCCCCCCTTACAGTGCCATGGGAACGTCTGCCTCTCCTCGCAGTCCTCCCAGAAACGATAGGGGGAGTTATTATTTTTAGTTCTCAGTTGAACAAAAAAGATGTGATGGGGCACTATTCTCTTTTTTTTTTTTTTTTATTACAATTTTATTAAGTTTTATTAAGTGTAATACTATACAAAATACAAAATTTGCATACTTTACTCATAATCTCATTCATAAAATATTAATTCCAGTTCCCCTCTGGGGCACTATTCTAACGATGGGGCACTATTCTCTTTTTTTTTTTTATTAAAATGTTATTAATTGTATTAAGTTTTATTACGTTTTATTAAGTTTAATACTATACAAAATACAAAATTTGCATACTTTACTCATAATCTCATTTATAAAATATCAATTCCAGTTCCCCTCTGGGGCACTATTCTAACGATGGGGCACTATTCTCTTTTTTGTTTTATTAAAATGTTATTAATTGTATTAAGTTTTATTACGTTTAATACTATACAACATCAAAATGTGTATACTTTACTTATAATCTCATTCATAAAATATCAATTCCAGTTCCCCTTTGAGGCACTATTCTAACGATGGGCCACTATTCTCTTTTTTTTATTATTATTATTATTAAAATGTTATTAATTGTATTAAGTTTTATTACGTTTTATTAAGTGTAATACTATACAAAATACAAAATTTGTATACTTTACGCATAATCTCATTCATAAAATATCAATTCAAGTTCCCCTCTGCGGCACTATTCTAACGATGGGGCACTATTCTCTTTTTTTTTTTTTTTTTATTAAAATGTTATTAATTGTATTAGGTTTTATTACATTTTATTAAGTTTAATACTATACAATATCAAAATTTGCATACTTTACTCATAATCTCATTCCTAAAATATCAATTCCAGTTCCCCTCTGGATCACTATTCTAATGATGGGGCACTATTCTCTTTTTTCTTAATTAAAATGTTATTAATTGTATTAAGTTTTATTAAGTTTAATACTATACAAAATTAAAATTTGCATACTTTACTCATAATCTCATTCATAAAATACAAATTCCAGTTCCCCTCGGTGATGGGGCACTATTCTAACGATGGGGCACTATTCCTTTGAATACACATTATTGCCCTGAAAAAAACTGTGTATAGCTCTAAAAGCCGAGGATCTTTATATAATTATACATGCGCCGTAGTCCTAATTTTGTATGTTGCATAATATTTGGAAACATGTTTAATTACATTTTTACAATTTAATTTAAATTTTCATTAAATGCATATTTCCAGTGAAAACTACCATTTATTTTAGTTCACACCGATAAAAATAAAAAAATCATCTTTAAGAGGAGGCATTACAGGCGTGCGCCCGCCGCGAGCCCCGTGAGTGTGACCGCGGGTCCCGTGGACTCGATGTCCGCCGGGTGCCCGCGATCGTGTCACGGAGCGGCAGAACGGGGGAATGCCTATGTAAACAAGGCATCTCCCTGTTCTACCTAGTGACAGGACACGGATTGTCTGCTCCCTGTCATCGGGAGCAGCGATCAATGTCGTGTCACTGGTAGCCCAACCCCCACACACACCCACGCACTTTTACGTCAGCGGTATGGCACGGACAGGCAAATGGGCGTATATATACATCCCCTTAAATTTGCTGCCGTATGGGCTCACTCACGCGCCCCTGCGGCGAGCTCTGTGAACGTGCCCGCGGGACCCTTTGGACTCGATGTTCACCGGGGTCCCGCGATCGTGTCACAGCGCTGCAGAGCAGGCATCTCCCCGTTCTGCCTAGTGACAGGACACTGATCTTCTGCTTCCTGTCATCAGGAGCGGTGATGCCTGTCGTGTCACAGTAAACCCCACACAGTTAGAATCACTCCCTAGGACACACCTAACCCCTTCCTCGCCCCCTAGTGGTTAACCCCTTCAGTGCCAGTGCCATTTACACAGTATTCAGTGCATTTTTATAGTATTGATCGCTGTATCAATGACAATGGTCGCAAAATAGCGTCAAAAGTGTCCGATGTGTCCGCCATAATGTCGCAGTCACGATAAAAATCGCAGATCGCCACCATTACTAGTAAAAAAATAATATTAATAAAAATCCCATAAAACTATCTTTTTTTGTAGACGCTATAACTTTTGCACAAACCAATCAATAAACCCTTATTGTGATTATTACCAAAAATATGTAGAAGAATACGTATCGGCCTAAACTGAGGGAAAAAAAAATATTTTATATATATTTTTGGGGGATATTTATTATAGCAAAAAGTAAAAAATATAGATTTTTTTCAAAAATTGTCGCAATTCTTTTGTTTATAGCGCAAAAAAGAGACGCAAAAAAAACACCAAAAAAAGCTCTATTTGTGGTAAAAAAAAAGGACGTCAATTTTGTTTGGGAGCCACGTAGCACGACCGCGCAATTGTCAGTTGAAGCGACGCAGCGCCGAATCTTAAAAAGTGGCCCGGTCATTTCTGCAGCCAAATCCTCCGGGGCTGAAGTGGTTAATCAGCACTGTTTTTTTTTTTTTTTTTTATAGATTTTGCTAAAAAAGCGAGAAAAGGCCAACAATTTTGAAAACATAATAATAAATTTTGTTTGTTTCTGTTATACAATTTTGCAAATAAATAATCTTTCTTCATACACTTCGGCCACAATGTATTCTGCTACATTTCTTTGGTGAAAATAACCCAAATCAGTGTACATTATTTATGCCTCGTACCAGGGATAAGGGGCCCCATCAGGAATTATGGGGCCCCTTACACAGCTTCAGGCATGGGCCCCCTGGAGCAGAGAACCGGGGGGGGGGGGTGTTTCTGCCGCTTCAAAGTGAGAAGCGGGGGGCTGCCCTGGGGACCTTTAATAAAAAAAAAAGGGGGTAGCCATTCAGGGCCCTGGTGTGACCTCTGGGCCCTTTAATAAAAAGAAAAAAAGTAAATAAATAAAAATATATATAAAAAAAAGAACTAAAAAAAAGATACAAAAAAAAGTGGGGTTGCATCCGGGGGACCTTCGGGCTCCTAGGGACCTCTGGGCCCTTTAATAAAAACAAAAATATATATATATATATAAAAAAATAAATAAAAAAAATTATAAAAAAAAAAAAAAAGGGGGGGGGGGAGTTGCCATCTGGGCCCCTTGCAGGTGTACTGCCTGTACCCCCCTGATGGCGGCCCTGCCTCGTACACACGATCAGAATTTCAGATGGAAAAAGTCAGACGGAATTTTTTTCATCGGATATTCCAACCGTGTATAGTATGCCCATTTGACTTTTTCCATCGGAAATTCCGATGGAGTTAAAAAGAGAACATGTTCTCTTTTTTTCTGACGGAAAAAATTTCTATCGGAAATTCCATTCGTCTGTATGATATTCCGACTCATGCATGCTTGGAAACAATTCGACGCATGCTCGGAAGCATTGAACTTAATTTTTCTAGGCTCGTTGTAGTGTTGTACATCACAGCGTCACTGCCTATTTCACCCAGTGACCCCAGGGATTAAAGTCTCATGCCGTGCCTCCAGAGCATCCTGTGTCATTCAGTGACCACTGTGTCCTGAGTGTCTCCTTGGCATCTCCAGTAACTGTGCTCCAGCATCTCCAATAACTCCTAAGTTTTCGTGAACTCACCCAGTGACTCCAGGGATTGAAGTCTCATTGTGTGCCACCAGAGTGTCCTGTGTCATTCAGTGACCACTGTGCTCCGGGTGTCTCCAGGGACCCCAGCATCTCCAGTGACCCCTGTGCTCCTGTGTTATCCATTCTTTTTTGAACTTCCCATTTCACCCAGTGGCCCCAGGGATTAACGTCTAACGCTGTGCCTCCAGAGCACCATAAGTAATTTAGTGACTACTGTGCCCTGAGTATCTCCTTTGACTCCTTGAACCCCAGCATCTCCAGTAACTCTGTGCTCCAGTTTCTCCAATAACTCCTACTGTATGTCTTCAGTGACCCCTGTGCTCCTGTGTCACTCCCTATTTCTTGAAATTCCTATTTCACCCAGTGACCCCATGGATTAAAGTCTCATTCTATGCCTCCAGAGCACCCTGGGTCATTCAGAGACCACTGTGCTCCTGGTGTCTCCGCTGACTCCTGTGTTTCCAGGGACCCCAGCATCTCCAGTGACCCCTGTGCTACTCTGTCACCCAGTGTTTCTCGAACACCCTATTTCATCCAGTGACCCCAGAGGTTAAAGTCTCATTCCGTGCCTCCAGAGCACCCTGTGTCATTTAATGACCACTGTGCTCTGGGTGTCTCCATTGACTCCTGTGTCTCCAGGGACCCCAGCATCTCCAGTGACTCCTGTGCTCCTGTGTTATCCATTCTTTCTTGAACTCCCTATTTCACCCAGTGGCCCCAGGGATTAAAGTTTAATGCTGTGCCTCCAGAGCACTATATGTCATTTAGTGACCACTGTGCCCTGAGTATTTCATTTGACTCCCTGGACCCCAGCATCTTCAGTAATCCCTGTGCCCCTGTATCACCCATTATTTTTTGAGCTTCCTGTTTCAACCAGTGACCCCAGGGAATCCAGTCTCATTCAGTGATTACGGGGCATCCTGTGATCCCAATGCACCCTCAGCTCCCATGCAACCTCAGGGACCCTCCTGTATTTCCTGGACTGCCTCTCTCCCTGTGGATCAGGGCCGGACTTACCATTGGGCTTGACTGGGCTCAAGCCCATGGGCCTCGCCCAATAGGGGGCCCCGGGCTCAATCGCGGCAACCCCACGTTCGAGGCAATCCCCTCCCGCAATTTCGAGGCAATCCCCTCCCGAAATTTTGCGAGAATCCCCTCTCGCAATTTCACGGCAATCCCCCGTTCGCGGCAATCTCGGCACCCCTCCCGCTCAATGACTTCGGCGGATGGATGTAATCCTCGGGACCCCCCGCTCAAAACAAATTCGATGCTCCAGGGAGGAGCTGCAGCTGTGTAAGGGGGCCCCAAAATAGACCGTCAAGCCGGCGCCGACTTTGGTCGATCGATGGATAGCCCCCCCCCCCCCCCGCTCAACAACTTCAATGGGCTTTTTTTTTTTGGCAGCTCCAGCCTCCCCCCCCCCCCTGCTCAACAACTATGATCGGTCGGCGGTAACAACACACACCCCTTTTCTGATCCAGGGGGCCTCTTCGATTATTAAGCCCAGGGGCCCCCACCATGACTATGCACTGATATAGTGTGAAACACGTCGGCTGTCCCTTCCTGTGGCTGTGTTTTGTTTTGCATGTCCATTTTTGCCAAATAAAGACAACTTTTTGAAGTTCCCTTGGAGTGCGGCTGTCAATCTCCTTCCAATTTTCTACAGGGGCCCCCACCACCCTAAGTTCTGCCCTGCTGTGGATACAGACCTCTACCCATGACATGGACCATTCAGGGGTGTGCATAAATTGCCTGCAGAGAGCCCCAAGTGGGCGGAGATGAGAATCTCTAGGCGGAGTTGGGAATCTCTGACCTGCGGAATCACAGTCTCAGTATTATGTGATCCTAGAACTCCGCTCTTCCGGTAATCAAAGTCTTTTACAAAGACGGGTGGCCTCCTGCGCTCAACCAAAGAGTACAAAGAGAAGAAACAAAAGCCCATGGCAGGTGAGATTTGTTCCTTTTAAGTGCCTCTGTATTCCGGTTTCCACTTTTTCCTCAGTTTGCCTTTGAAGAGAAGAAATAGAGAGAGAGAGAGGGGGGGCCTCAGTCCATCTCAACTTTCACGTCTAAATAGTTGGAATCCAGTTTTGATTCCACTAATAAGCTAATCTTGTTTGAACATATGAAATATAGAAGGAAATCGATAGGGAACAAATTGCGAAGCACAAGGTGAAGTAACTTAAGACATCCATCTTCCTCTCCCCGATGCTTCTCGCCATGTATTTAAAATCCTGAAAGTAACCGCAGCCGTCATCAATTCTCAATATTTTTGTTCTACGGGCCCTTAATAGGCAGAAAGCGGCGGGATTCAGACTGCGCCGTGGGCACAAAAACGCAGAGCGTCCTGGAAAGGACAAAGTGACCGGCTGATGGGAAGTGACTCCACAATGTGTCTGATATGCTGCGGAGAGAAATATAAACAGGTTTTCCTTCATCAGAAAAAAAAACTTTCAGAGATAATTTAAAAAAAACAAAAAAACAATCTGCTGGAACTTGTCTGTCGGGCAGTATATCAGAGCAGACAAAAGAAAAATCCGATTTTATAAAAAAATAATATATAATAATAAAAAAAAGTATTTAAAGGACTTGTGTATTTTCAATGTAAATAAAATGTATGGTATATTCTATCTATCTATCTATCTATATTTATTCATGCACTTAAAATATATATATATATATATATATATATATAAATATATATATATATATATATATATATATATATATATATAATAAATAATAATAATAATAATAATAATAATAATAAAAAACTTAAACTAAATATATATATATTTATTTATAGTAAATAAATAAATATACATATATTTATTTATATATATATATATATATATATATATATATATATATATATATATATATATATATATATATATATATATATATATATATATTAACCACTTCAATACCGGGGGGCACTTACGCCACCTTCCTTCCCAGGACAATTTTCAGCTCTGTCACTCTTTAAATGACAATTGCTACACTGTACCCAAACTATATTTTTATCATTTTCTTCCCACAAATAGAGCTTTCTTTTGGTGGTATTTCATCACCTCTGCGGTTTTTTTTTTTTGCTAAACAAACTAAAAGAGACAAAAATGTTGGGGAAAAAAAAGTATTTTTTTTAGTTTCTGTCATAACATTTTGTTTTCCCCTTCACCGACGGACAATGATGAGGCGGCACTGATGGGCACTGATGAGGAGGCACTGATATGCAGCACTGATGGGCACCAATAGGCGGCACTGATATGCAGCACTGATGGGCACTGACAGGCGGCTGTGATGGGCACTGACAAGCGGCTGTGATGGGCACTGACAGGCGACTGTGATGGCCACTGACAGGCGGCACTGATTGGCACTGATAGGCAGTACTGATTGGCACTGGCAGGTGGCACTGATGGGCAGCACTGATGATGAGGTACTGATAAGTACGAACAGGTGTTACTGCTGGGCAGTGATTGGCACTGTGGTAAATATTCAATATTAACCAAAAAAAAATATATATAGACATATAAATAAAACAAATATTGTAGCAATAAAGTCCATAAATGTTTAACATATGAAATGCCAGACACCCGTGCTCTGTGCCAAGTTCCAAAATCAGTTGAAAAACGTGTCCAAAGCAAAGTGATGTATCCTCCACCAAACTATAGATTGGCTCCTTACCAAATCGCCATGATCCCTTATGACAGAGGATCAAGACCAGCATATAATAGATAGTCACTCCCAGTCTTGCAGTTCAGACAGATACCCCAACCCCAACACTAACCCCTAACCCTAACCCTTAAACTTCACCAACATCAATGCCTACCATGTAAAAAACAATACCAGCTCCACTTAGCGCATTAAATGAGTAAAAAAAGATTTATTAAAAGTTGTATTGCACGTACAAACATGCAGTAAAAAAATGCCCCGAATCTGATGTGCCGGCCGGTACACAAATTCCCAGACACCCGTCCACTGGGGGAACGTTTGGAGCTCTTGGGTGACGACAGCTCGCCGCTCCACCTTACGTCCGTTTCGTAAAATATTACTTCTTTCAAATTAATAATAATAAATAACAATAATAATAATAATAATAATACAAAAGTTTTTTTATTATTATTATTAAATATGAATTTATCCAAAGATACGAATTATCCGAAAATAACAAATTCCGTATCTAAACAGATGGAACGGAACAAATTAATAAATAACAACAATAAAAATGTTTTATTATTATTATTATTATTATCTCGTTCTGTTCCATCTGTTTAGCTACGGAATTTGTTATTTCGGATAATTTGCAACTTTGGATAAATTCATTTTTTTTTACGTCCATTAACAGCCAAATGTGAAAGGAAATTCCAATACCTATAATTTAATAGTTAGTTATTATTAGTTAGTTAGTTAGTTAGTTATTCTTTCGAATTTTAAATTTTTTTTTCTTATTTTCGGATCTTCAAATTTACGAATTTTCAAAATTTACGCATTTTCAAAATTTATGCATTTTAAAAATTTACGAATTTTAAAAATTTACGAATTTATGAATTTTCTAATTTACGAGTTTACAAATTGCGATCATAATGAATGACCTGCAAAACGAAAAACGTGTCCAAAGCAAAGTGATGTATCCTCCACCAAACTATAGATTGGCTCCTTACCAAATCGCCATGATCCCTTTATGACAGGGGATCATGACCAGCATATAATAGGTAGTCACTCCCAGTCTTGCAGTTCAGACAGATACGATCCTTAACATTGGCTCTCATCCACAAGGGATTAAACTTCACCAACAATAAAAAATAATAAAAACTTTTTATTATTATTATTATTATTATTTATTAATTTGTTCTGTTCCATCTGTTTGGATATGGAATTTGTTATTTTGGATAATTTGCAACTTTGGATAAATTCATATTTTTTTTTCGTTCACTAACAGCCAAATTTGAAAGTAAATTCCAATACCTATCATTTCATAGTTAGTTATTATTAGTTAGTTAGTTAGTTATTATTAGTTATTATTAGTTAGTTATTATTATTTAGTTAGTTAGTTAGTTATTATTAGTTAGTTAGTTATTATTAGTTAGTTAGTTATTATTAGTTAGTTAGTTATTATTAGTTATTATTAGTTAGTTAGTTATTATTAGTTATTATTAGTTAGTTAGTTATTATTAGTTATTATTAGTTAGTTATTCTTTCGAATTTTCGCATTTTCAAATTTACGAATTTTTAAAATGTATGAATTTTCTGATTTACGAGTTTACAAATTGCGATCATAACGAATGACCCACCAAAAAAAAAAAAAAGGGAAACGGCGTCCCCTTGTGACTATTGTTGAGGAACAGATTTCAATGAAAGTATTTGTGTTGGGAGTCCAGATTTAAGAATCGAAGGGAAATAAGTCGATCCTGGATTTGTAGCGATCGCTCCTCTCTTTGATGGCGGTAATACGGCGATTCTTTCTTTTCTCTGCGACTCACAGTCACAAGTTTTTCCTCCTCGCTAGCTCGCTCCTCGCTGTCTCTGTGTACAGGGGATACTCTTCCTGGGGGCCCATAAATAAAACATGAATCCTTTCCAGGTATTCCGCCTCATTTTCTGACCTGAAGTTTCACAATTCAATTGAACGTATAGAAACATGGAGCTCCAGGCTAGTGATCCGAGCCGAATGAAAAGGAAAAAAAAAAGGATATTTATTCAAATCCCTTCCCTATAATTGAATACCTTTCAACGATTGTATTACTATCCTTGTCATACTCGTGTCCCCCCCTCCCCCCCACCACCACTACCACCTTCTACGCGTTTTATTTTATCGTTTTGGATGATCAATGTAACTTTAACCATTTGCCGACCGCCGCATGAGCATTTACGTCAGACAGGCAAATGGGCGTACAGGTACGTCCCTTTAAATTTCCAGTCGCGCGCCCCCTTCCGCGAGCCCTGTGACTCCGCGACTCGATGTCCGCTGGTGTCCCGCAATCGTGTGTCACGGGGGGATGCATCTCCCTGTTCTGCCTAGTGACAGGACACTGATCAGCTGTTCCCTGTCACCGGGAGCCGCGATCAGTGTCGTGACACAGGAAGCCCCGCCCCCACATAGTTAGAATCACTCCCTAGGGCACACTTAACCCCTTCCTCGCCCCCTAGTGTTTAACCCCTTCCCTGCCAGTGTCATTTACACAGTAATCGGTGCATTTTTATAGCACTGATCGCTTTATAAATGTGAATGGTCTCAAAATAGCGCCAAAAGTGTCCGCCACAATGTGGTAATCAAGATAAAAAACGCTGATCGCCGCCATTACTAGTAAAAATTATTAATAAAAATGCAATACAACTATCCCCAATTTTGTAGACGCTATAACTTTTGCGCAAACCGATCAATAAACACTTATTGCCATTTTTTTTTTACCAAAAATATGTAGAAGAATACGTATCGGCCTAAACTGAGGAAAAACATATTTTAACATATTTTTGGAGGATATTTATTGTAGCAAAAAGTAACAAATATTGTGGTTTTTTTTTCAAAATGGTCGCTCTATTTTTGTTCATAGCGCAAAAAATATAAAATCGCAGAGGTGATCAAATACCACCAAAAGAAAGCTCTATTTGTGGGGAAAAAGGACGCCAGTTTGTTTGGGAGCCACGTCGCACGACCGCGCAATTGTCAGTTAAAGCGACGCAGTGTCGAATCGCAAAAAGTGCTCCGGTCTTTGGCCAGCCAAATGGTCCAGGGGCTGAAGTGGTCAAATCTTACGTTTAATCTGCTTTTATTTTGCCTTCCCTGGTACCTTCCTCATCAACATAATTATATAAATAAAATACACTCACCGGCCATTTTATTAGGCCCTTCTTGCTAGTCCCGGGTTGGACCCTCTTTATTAGGTCCCCCTTGCTAGTCCCGGGTTGGACCCCCTTTGGCCTTCATTCTTGGTGGAATAGATACAACAAGGTGTTGGAAACATTCCTCTGAGATTTCCCTCCATAGTGACCTGATGACATCACACAGTTGCTGCAGATTTGTCGGCTGCACATCCATGATGCCGAATCTCCCGTTTCCACCACATCCCAAAGGGTCTCTATTGGATGAGATGTGGTGAGTGTGGAGGCCATTGGAGGACAGGGACCTCATTGTCCAGTGCCAGTGGTGGCTGGTGGGGTTTTTCTTTTGGCCCCTACCCTGGCACTTACCCTATTGGTTGCATGTGGGCAGGTTCCTATGGGTGGCGGACAGCGGCTGAATTGCGGGCCCCTACAAGCGGTGGGCAGCAGCTGGGTTGCTCTCATCTCCTTTATCTCTTACCCTTTCACTCTCAACCCCCTCTCTCTCCCCCCACCTGTTTCCCCCCACCCCAACTCTCAACCCTCGCTCTCACCCCCCCTCTTTAACCCCCTCTCTCTCTCCCCCTTTTTCTCTCACCACATCTCTCTCTCCCCAACACCTCTTCCCCATTTCTCTCCCCCCATCTCTTCCCCCCTTTCTCTCTCATCCCCTTTCTCTTAGGCCTCGTACACACGGTCGGTCCATCTGATGAGAACGGCCCGAAGGACCGTTTTCATCGGTTAACCGATGAAGCAGACTGATGGTCTGATGCGCCTACACACAGGGCCGCCATCAGGGGGTTACATGCAGTACACCTGTAAGGGGCCCAGAGGTCCCCCGGTGGCCCAGATGGCAACCCCCTTTAAAAAAAAAAAAAACTTTTTTTTTTAGAGGTCCGGAGGGCCCCAGGGGCCCGGAGATGCCCAGGGCCCCGGATGACAATCCCCCTTTTTTTTTTATAAAAAACGATCTTTTTTTATATATTTTTTTTATTTCTTTTATTTTTTTTATATATATATATATATATATATATATATATATATATATATATATATATATATATATATATATATATATATATTATTATTATTATTATTATTATTATTAAAGGGCCCAGAGGTCCCCAGGGCCCCAGATGGCAACCCCCCTTTTAAAAAAAAAAAAATATATATATATTTTTTATATATATTTTTTCTTTCTTTTTTTCTTTTTATTAAAGGGCCCCAGGGCCTCATCCGCTTCTCAATTTCAGGCGGCAGCACCCCCCCCCCCCGGTTCTCTGCTCCAGGGGGCCCATGCCTGAAGCTGTGCAAGATGCCCCAAAATTCCTGAATGCGGCCCTGCCTACACACTGTGATACATTTGCCTATATGTCTCAGTTTACTGCTCCCTGCTAGCCATATGGGTAGAGGTAGAAAGGAATTTCATGTGTGATTCATTCCTTTGACAGGTTATTGACGTGCTAATGTCCCCTCACTATTCTAAAGGTTAATTGATCTATTGTGTTGTGTGAAGAAGATCTGTGTTTACCCTTAAAAGATGTGTATTGTATCATCAGGCTAAATGATTAGAGAAGTAGTATGTTAATTATTCTGATTGCTTCAGTGTATTAATTAACTCCACTGATGTCTTTATCTAAAGAAACGTGTCTGCATGGTCGGCTCCGACTTGTCTCCTATAATCTGTATGGGAAACCCCACTGTGTGAGGGGGGGCGTTCCTAACAGGCTGTAACCACATATAAGCTGAGTTTTTGTGTAATTAAAGTGTCTTGGTTCCAGCATCCAGTCTTGACTCATGTGTGGGGGATCCTGTGATGTTCTTGTATGGAGAGGAGGGAATGCTTGATGGGGATATCATACCGATACCGTCACAATTGGTTGGTAGCAGTGGGATTTTCCCTTCTACTCTCCTTTACACCCGGGATTCCAAGCAGACACTGGAAGAACTACTGGAAGTTCGTGGAAGGATTGCTAGCAACAAAACCGAGCGGGTCATCATAGCAGAATCAATGGAGCTAGACCAGGAGGACGGGATTGCAGCAACGCCAGCAGTACAAGAGATGGAGACACCAGTGATTCAGGAAGAGGAATCACCAGCCAACAAGCTAATGAGAGAGAAGCTAGCTTGGTTCGGCCCGAACCCAACGCCGGATGTGGTGCTGAAAGTGATGGACCGGTTAGCGGAGGAGGCTAAACAAATAAGAGACAAACAAATAAGAGACGCAGAACTACAGGAGGCTAAACAAATAAGAGACGCAGAGCTACAGTTAAAACTGGCAGCAGTCCAACCAGCAGCCGCACATTCTCCAAACAGTGAGTACAGCACAGCAGACGCAAGGAAGATTCCGTTTAGCGCTTTTAAAGCTTTTGATGAAAAGGACTGTGAGATTGATAACTTCCTGGCGGATTTTGAGCGACAATGTAACCTGCACCGAATAGCTAGAAGAGAGTGGGTTGCAATATTGTCAGGCAAACTGTCAGGCAAAGCTTCTGATGCTTTCCGGACCGTGCCAGATCAGGATATCCATAGCTACGCCCGGGTTAAAGAAGTGCTCCTGGCTCGTTATGCAGTAACCCCAGAGTCCCACCGACAGAAGTTCAGGGACTCACGCAAAACCACGAAAGACTCTTATGCGGAATGGGCATGCCAGTTGTCCCGGTCGGCCTCTAACTGGGCTAACAGCAGCCAGGCCACCACCGCAGAGGACATTTTGCAACTAATGCTCCTGGAGCAATTTTACAATCACATCCAGACGGACGTCAAGGATTGGGTGAGAGATCGCAGGCCCATGACTCTACCAGAGGCCGCTAAGTTGGCGGATGAATATGCAGATACTCGCAAGACGAACCAGGTCACACCACGGGTACAACCTCCACGACCAACGGTGCCCTCACACCCACCAGCCGCTAGATACCAACCTCCTAACAGACCGGTGACATCTAGCCCTCGCTATCCACGCCAGGAGGGCAACGAACAACGCTGCTTCCGGTGCAAACAGCTGGGTCACTTCAAGCAGAATTGCCCCATGAATGACAACACCAGGTCAAATTGGTCTCAACCTGGGTACCGCCCACCAGCAGCAGCCCATTGTGTAGACTCGGCTTGGGATCCCCAGGAGCTGGGTCGGGAAGAACCATTGGGCACCCCTTACAAAGCCCTCATGGTACAATCTGCTATTACGGACAACAGGGAACACCATTGTCAGCTGGTCATGGGCTCCAGCCCTGAGCCGGAGGGGCCCTGGAGGGAGCTGGGCAGAAAGAGGCACCGCCGGCCACCCTTCAAGAAGAAGAGGTCCTGGAAGCCGTATAACAAGCTGACCAGGGAGGAGAAGAAGCGACTGGAGGAGAGGGAGTCGCAGCGGGCGTCCCAGATGCGGGCCGAGATGTTCGCCAAGGGCCCACTGGTGGCCCCTTACACCACCACCCAGTTCCTGATGATGAAGGACCATGTGGAGAGCCTGCAGGACATGAGCAAGCAGGAGCTGATCCGTGAGTACATGGAGCTGGAGGAGTGCATAAGCCGCATGGAGGAGGAAAACAACCACCTGAGGTCACAGCAGGCTGACCCCCCCAGGCTCCATGAACTGGAGATGGAGCTGGAGAAGCTCCAAGAGGAGAACTGGCGGCTGCGGAGGGAGCAGGGGGTGGCTGACCTTATGGGGCTCTGATTCCCCTCCCCCCCCCCAGACTCTGAGCACCAGTGCTACAGCATTTCAACAAATATAACTTTTTCTTTTTATGAATCTCCTGTGATTGTCACTTCAGAGCCATAACCTGCCCCCTCCCATAGCGGGACACCTAGACGGCGGCGCACAGACCCATTCGCTGTCTTCACACTGACTTCTGGTGACTTTGCAGATCGCACAAAGACTTGGGGACTGACCGGCGTGTGATCTGATGACCCGGTGACATACCTGAGTCTGAAGCAGTTGCCAAGGGAGGTCAGTCATGCCAAACGGAGTTAACCTCGGACTAAAAGCTCTGAACCCGTCAACCCTACTGGACCAGGGAAGGTCCAACCGGGTTTGCCGGAGCAGGGAGCAAAAGGGGGGCCATTGTGATACATTTGCCTATATGTCTCAGTTTACTGCTCCCTGCTAGCCATATGGGTAGAGGTAGAAAGGAATTTCATGTGTGATTCATTCCTCTGACAGGTTATTGACGTGCTAATGTCCCCTCACTATTCTAAAGGTTAATTGATCTATTGTGTTGTGTGAAGAAGATCTGTGTTTACCCTTAAAAGATGTGTATTGTATCATCAGGCTAAATGATTAGAGAAGTAGTATGTTAATTATTCTGATTGCTTCAGTGTATTAATTAACTCCACTGATGTCTTTATCTAAAGAAACGTGTCTGCATGGTCGGCTCCGACTTGTCTCCTATAATCTGTATGGGAAACCCCACTGTGTGAGGGGGGGCATTCCTAACAGGCTGTAACCACATATAAGCTGAGTTTTTGTATCATTAAAGTGTCTTGTTCTAGCAGTAAGCTTGGCATGTGTGGCTTTCTGGGCGATTCCAGGGATATCCCTTCTCGTGGAATATTGGGGTGATTTTCGTTATGGGAAGAAGGGAACGTTGACGGGGATATCATACCAATACCGTCACACACACCATCAGTTAAAAAAAATGATCGAGTCCAACACAGTGACGTAAAACACGTACGACGTGCAGAGAAAAATGAAGTTCAATGCTTCCAAGCATCCGTCAACTTGATTCTGAGCATGCGCGGGTTTTGCGCACTAACCGTCGGTTTTAACCGATCGGTTAGGCGTCCATCGGTACAATTTTAAAGCAAGTTCTAAATTTTTCGACCAAAGGATAACGGACCGATGGGGCCGATGGGCACACGGTCGGTTTGGACCGATGAAACTGAACTTTGGTTCCTTTTTATTGGTTTTGTCCGATCGTGTGTACAGGGCCTTACCCCCACCTCTTTTCCCCTCTCTATCCCCACCTCTCCCACTTTATCTCTCACCCCCTCTCTCTCCCCCCACCCTCTCTCTTTCTCAGCCCCTCTCACCCCTCTCAGGGGTGGAAGGGACAACTTTAGATGGGGGGCACCCGGTTTTAGTCTTTCCTAGGGCAGCACAAAACCAAAATACTACTGGTGAGCATGCGTGTAATTGTACACAGCGGGAGTACAATGACTCAAGGCCGGAACCTTTTTTTTATAATTATTCTTTATTTATTTTTTTAATAATAACAAGGTTTTTTTTTTTTTTTCGCTCACCCTTTAACTGACGCTTCTCTCCTGTATCTGCATGATTATATGCATTGCACTGCTGCCACGTGATTGGCTCATTAGATAATTACATGAATAAGTGGTTGTTCACGTCCTACTAATTAATAAGGGTATTTGTGTAAATGATGATACACCTCAGCACACTTTTACTTCCCCCATTAAAGCAGAGAAAAATATAGTGTTTAAAAAAATAGAAAGGTGATGGTAACGGCTGCGCAGACCGTGGTTGAGAACCTCCTGGAGTAGTATAGGGGAGCCTCTCTCTCCCTCAACTCCCCTCCCTCTCTCACCCCCCTCTCTTTCAACCCCCCTCTCTGTCTCAGCCTCCCTCTCTCCCCACCTCCCCCTCTTTTTTCTCTTACCCCTCTCTCCCCCCACCTGTTTCCCCCCACCCTCTCTCAACTCCCACTCTCACCCCCTCTCCCCCCTTCCTCCCTCACACCCTCTCTCTCTCCACCCCTATCTCTCCCCCACCTGTTTCCCCCCACCGTCTCTCTCAACCCCCACTCTCACCCTTTCTCTCTCACCCCTTCTCTCTCACCCCTCTCTCTGCCCCCACCTGTTTCCCCTCACCCGCTCTCTCAACCCCCACTTTAACCTGCTTCCCCCCCACCTCTCCCCCTTTCTCTCTCACCCCCACCTTTTCCCCCCACCCACTCTCTCACCCCCACCTCTTCCCCCTTCTCTCTCACCCCCACCCTCTCTTTCCCACTCTCTCTCCCCCACCTCCTCCCCCTTTCTCTCTCACCCCCTTCATCACCCCCACCCCTTTCTCTCTCACCCCCACCCCTTTATCCACCCTCTTTCACCCCTTTCTCTCTCTTCCCCATCCCCCTTTTCTCTCTCACCCCCTCTCCCCCCCACCTGTTTGGCCCCACCCTCTCTCTCCTCCACCTCTCCCCCTTTTCTCTTCCCCCCACCTATTTCCCCTGCACTCTCTCTCATCCCCTTTATTTCCCCCATCTCTAGCCCCTTTCTATCTCTCCCCCCCTACACCTCTTTCCCGCCCATCTCCCCCCCCCCACCTCCTTCCCCTTTTCTCTCTCGCCCCATTTTTCTACCCCCCACCTCTCTCTCTCTCTCTCTCTCTCTCTCTCTCTCTCACCTCTCTAAGGGGTGGGTGAGACAACTTTAGATGGGGGGAGGGGGTACACAGTTTTAGTCTTGCCTGGGGCAGCACAAAACCAAAACACTACTGGTGCGCATGCGTGTAATTGTACACAGCGGGAGTAAGTCAACAACCAACAGCCAATGACTCGAGGCCGGAACCTTTTTTTTATAATTATTCTTTCTTTATTTTTTTAATATGCACAATTTTTTATCTTTTTTGCTCACCCTTTAGGCCCCATGCACATGAGATGCTGGTAAACTCGAGTTCAGAGGAATTTGGGCATTTTTTTCAACTGCCCCTGAACACATTTAATGTTATCCTATGTGTCCATGCACACATTCACGTTTCTTTGCGTTTTAAAGCAGTTGGGTTTAGGCTCGTTTTTTCAGACGCAAAATTTTGGGTTCAGACGCAAACGTTTTTGCGTTTCAAAGCTTTGGGAGGGTCTACAATGTCTTTGTTATTGTCAGGAACGTTACTTACCGAGGCCGAGATGCCAAGGGCGGCTCACCTTTGCGACTCGATGCGATACACCCGCTGGGGTTTGAGACAGAAGGAAGGACGCACCAAGAGGCACCGGGTCCAGTGGCAGGAGGGAATCCAAGGTGAACCGGGAACTGGATAGCCGAAGCTCACTGGAGGCTGTTCAGAAGCACACAGGAGATAGTCCAAACAGAATGTGCTCAAACAGGAACAAGACTGAAGAGTAATCCAGAGAACAAGCCGAGGTCAGGGGTTGGAGCAGGTAGGGTATCCAAAGTTCAAAGCCAAGGTCAGGGGTAGAGAAGTCAGACAGTCCAAATTTCAAGCCGGGGTCACAGGGTTGGGGAGAGCAACAATCCAGAGAGCAAGCCAAGGTCAGGTAAACAGGATATCCACAGACAAGGTTTCCAGCAGCAAACACTCCAAACACTGACAACGAACCAGCAATTTGCAAGGAGGAAGGGGCTGGCTTAAATAGGCCGCTCAGGCCACTGATTGGTCCAAAGTAGCACAGGTTCAGAACCAGGCTCCAGCGGACAGCAAGAAGAATAACACTGAGCAGTGGCTCAGAGGCAAAGACCTGGACCAGCAATGGAGAGGTCCTGGGTTCGATTCCATCCAGAGCCAACTGGGGAATGTGACCGTGAAAGGTTAGTGCCCTGACAGTTATGAACGCTGATGGCCGCAAACGCGCTAAAACGCAGCTAAATGCGGCAAAATTCGCGGCAAAAACGGGCGTTTTAAACGCCGGTTTTTGCCTTTGAAAACTTGCGTTTACATGTGTTTGCATTTGCTTCTCGTGTGCATGGGGCCTTAACTGACGCTTCTCTCCTGTATCTGCATGATTATATGCATTGCACTGTTGCCACGTGATTGGCTCATTAGATAATTACATGAATAAGTGGGTGCTCACGTCCTCCTAATTAATAAGAGTATTTGTGTAAATGATGACACACCTTAGCACACTTTTACTTCCCCCATTAAAGCAGAGAAAAATATAGTGTTTAAAAAAAAAAAGGCGCCGGCAGCTTTATTACGACGAGAGAAACAGACAGGTGATGGTAACGGCTGCGCAGACGGCGGCGGCGGGGTCCTCCGCCGAATATAAACGCAACGTCTCCGCCATTCTGCCGGATTCTTGTTGCTAAGGGAACATTTTTTTGCAGCTTTTTTCCCGCTGAGGTGCAACATCTGCATAAATGGAGCGTTCTTATTTAGCGCCGCTCTCGTCTCCCTGTGAAAATAATGAATAAAAACATAAGGCAAAGAGCGCTATTAGAAGATCGAAAAAAAAAAACAAGTGAGAACTGCGAGATTTTAGGTGTGCGCAAAACGTGCCGCAGATTACACCTGGAGTTCATTCCGCAGATTCTCAGCTGTCTGTTTAAAGTGGAGCTCTACCCCCCCTAGCTGCCTTACTAACAAAGACACGCACTCTGTAACCAAACGTATTGGGATGACTGTCTTTACACACACTGGGCTAGATTCAGGTACGAGATACGACGGCGTACCTCCTGATACGCCGTTGTATCTGAGTTGCGGCGTCGTATCTATGCGCCTGATTCTTAGAACCAGTTACGCATAGATTTGACTAAGATCCGGCCGGCGTAAGTCTCTTACGCCGGTCGTATCTTAGTTGCAATTTTACGCTGGCCGCTAGGTCGCGCTTCCGTCGATTTACGCAAGGAATATGCTAATTAGGTAGATACGCCGATTCACAAACGTACGTACGCCCGGCGCATTTTTTTACATCGTTTACGTTAGGCTTTTTCCAGTGTAAGGTTGCTCCTGCTATATGAGGTGTACGCAATGTTAAGTATGGATGCCGTTCCTGGGTTAGGGGTTAGGGTTTCCCATTGAAGAAAATGACTAGGACTCAGGAATTGGAACAGGGACCTCCCCCAAGGTTAGGGTTAGGGGGTTAGGGTTTCCCATTGAAGAATATGGCTAGGACTCAGGAATTGAAACAGGGACCTCCCCCAGAGGTCAAAGGTCAAAAGGTGGTTCCCAGAGGTCAAAGGTCACAGGGCGTGGCTGACCAACCCCCACCAATGTGTACCGCCTACCCAAACTAAGTCGGGGAATAAACAAGTCGGGGAATAAACAAGTCGGGGAATGAACAAGTCCGGGAATGAACAAGTCCGGGAATGAACAAGTCGGGGTAAGGCCCCGTACACACGGTCGTTCCAAACCGATGAGAATGGTCCGACGGGCCATTTCCATCGGTTCACCACTGAAATGGCCTGATCGTCTGATGTGCGTACACACCATCGTTCCAAAAAACGATCGGGTCAGAACGCGGTGACGTAAAACACACGACGTGCTGAATAAAACGAAGTTCAATGCTTCCAAGCATGCGTCGACTTGATTATGAGCATGCGCGGGTTTTGAACCGATGCTTTTCTGTACTAACCATTGGTTTGGACCGATCGGGCAGCGGTCCATCGGTTCGGTTTTGAAGCATGTTTTAAAATTTTGGACCGAAGGAAAACAGACCGATGGGCTATACACACGGTCGGTTTGGACCGATGAAACTGAACCTCGGTCTATTCTCATCGGTTTTGTCCGACCGTGTGTACGGGGCCCAAGCGCCTTGCGATGAAGTATTGTTGTAGGTGCGCCATAGTTTAGCTTCTGTTGCCATCCCAGGAAGGAAGGGGGAGGGGTGCTACCAGCTCTCTACCCAACACCATTATTGTTTCTTTGATTCCAACATGTATTCCGTAATTGCTCCTGAGTTTCCAACATGTAAAACACACCATTCTGGTCACCCTCCCCCCATCACCAGTTTGCGCGATCGTCATTGTCTGCTCCCCTGACGGTCAGGACTCAGTAATTGAGACATTTGCTGCAACTTCAGTCGGGATTATTCTGAGTCTGAGAAACCTTTAAAAAGTGTTAAAGCAAATGACAGTTGTGTGTGTTTTCATTACTGCTCACTGTTCACTTCTTCAGGCAATTACTGAACTGATCAATTATTCCTTGCCGGAGAAGAAAGGAACAGCTTAAATGCCAGCGAGTAAATCTGTTAAGTTCTCGCCCGCATACATTAAACACTTCTCAGTCCTGTCTGTCTGGAAAGTGCTCATCACCCTCACATGTGTCTGTAATGAAGAGGATCAACCACTGACCTTGTACTTTAGTGGTCGGGGGCAACGATGGAGGATTGTTAATAATGTATTATTGGCAATGGTGGAGGATTTTTGACCAGGGTTGATATGAGGCAATGGTGAATGATTCTTGACCAGGACTGATTGTGGCAATGGTGGAGGATTCTTGACCAGGGTTGATCGTGGTAAGGGTGGAGGAATCTTGTCTATGGTTGATTGCAGAATAGTGGAGCATTCTTGACGTTGGTTGATTGTGGCAATGGTGGAGAATTCCTTACCATGGTTGATTGTGGAAATAGTGGAGGATTCTTGACCAGGGTTGATTGTGGCAATGGTGGAGGATTCTTGACCATGGTTTATCGTGGTAATGGTGGAGAAATCAGGTCTATGGTTGATTGCAGCAATAGTGGAGGATTCTTGACATTGGTTGATTGTGGCAATGGTGGAGGATTCTTGACCAGGGTTGATTGTGGCAATGGTGGAGGAATCTTGTCTATGGTTGATTGTGGCAATGGTGGAGGAATCTTGTCTATGGTTGATTGCGGCAATAGTGGAGGATTCTTAACCAGGGTTGATTGTGGCAATGGTGGAGGAATCTTGTCTATGGTTGATTGCGGCAATAATGGAGGATTCTTGACCATGGTTGATTGCGGCAATGGTGGAAAATTCTTTAACATGGTTGATTGCAGCAATCGTGGAGGATTCTTGACATTGGTTAATTATGGCAATGTGGAGGATTCTTGACCAGGGTTGATTGTGGCAATGGTGGAGGATTCTTGACCAGGGTCGGTTGTGAAAATTGTGGAGGAATCTTGTCTATGGTTGATTGTGGCAATAGTGGAGGATTCTTGACCAGGGTTGATTGCGGCAATGGTGGAAAATTCTTTACCATGGTTGATTGCGGCAATCGTGGAGGATTCTTGACATTGGTTGATTGTTGCAATGTGGAGGGTTCTTGAGTTGACCAGGGTTGATTGTGGAAATAGTGGAGGATTCTTGACCAGGGTTGATTGTGGAAATAGTGGAGGTGTCATATACCAGGTATGAGGCCGAGATGCGGAGAGGTGCAGCGCTTCCCTGGAAGTGGGACAGGGAGAGCAGTGCCCAAAGAAGCACGGTTTGCCAGGTATGGTTGTTTGGAGAGCTGGAGACACGTTGAGTTGAGTGGCATCTTGATATAGCGTGGTCATTTACCCCATAGGATCCCGAAGGGTAACTGTAATGCTGTGTACACACAAACTGAATTTCTGACAAGAACTTATCCCATCTGAAAATTTGAGAACCGGGTCTCAAATTTTTGCTGTCGGAAATTCCGACAGAAAATGTCCAATGGGGCCTATGCACGGTCGGAATTTCCGACCAAAAGCTCACATCAAACTTTTCTTGTCGGAAATTCCAATTGTGTGTACGCAGCATTACAAATAAGGTGGATAGTAGAGCAGATGTGCTTGACAGGTATCGGATTAAGATGCACTTGGAGCAAACCGGAGATGGAACCAGGAGCCAGGCCAGGGGTCATAGATTGTAAGATAAGTTCAGTCAGCAAGATTGGAGCAAGCCAAGGTCATACATGGCGAGTAGGGATGAGCCGAACACCCCCCCGTTTGGTTCGCACCAGAACCTTTGAACGGACTGACTGTTTGCGTGAACATTTAGAACTCCATTGACGTCTATGGGACTTGAATGTTCAAATTCAAAAGTGCTCATTTTAAAGCCTAATATGCAAGTTATTGTCGGAAAACGTCTTTGAGAACCCGGGTCTTGCCCCAGGGAACATGTATCAATGGAAAAAAAAAGTTTTAAAAACGGTAGTTTTTTCTGGAGCAGCGATTTTAATGATGCTTAAAGTGAAAAAAAAATATGAAAAGTTCCTTTAAATATCGTACCTGCTGGGTGTCTATAGTATGCCTGTGAAGTGGCACGTGTTTAGAACTGTCCCTGCACAAAATGAGATTACTACAAGAAAAAAGTCATTTAATACTGCTTGCGGCTTTAATGTAATGTCTGGTCCCTGCAATATGGATGAAAATCATTAAGAAAAATAGCACAGACACAGACAGTACACACACCACGTAGCTTTAGGTGCACACTGCAGAGGACACAAGCAGTACACACACCACGTAGCTTTAGGTGCACACTGCAGAGGACACAGGCAGTACACACACCACATAGCTTTAGGTGCACACTGCAGAGGACACAGGCAGTACACACACCACATAGCTTTAGGTGCACACTGCAGAGCACAAAGGCAGTACACACCACGTAGCTTTAGGTGCACACTGCAGAGGACACAGGCAGTACACACACCACGTAGCTTTAGGTGCACACTGCAGAGGACAAAGGCAGTACACACACCACGTAGCTTTAGGTGCACACTGCAGAGGACACAGGCAGTACACACACCACGTAGCTTTAGGTGCACACTGCAGAGGACACAGGCAGTACACCACGTGAGAATACTGCAGCTAGCACAATCACCTGCCTGCCTGTCAGTAAATTAAGAAGAGTGGATCTAGCTAAACTATACTGTATATAAATATATATACTACACCTGGGATACATATATATCCTCTACACACTGTAACTTTAACTGACTAGCCTGCCTGCTCTATCTACCTACTAAAAATGACACTCTCTCTGTCTCTCTCTCTGTCTTCTCTCTCATAACCACCGCAACACACTACACAAGGCCGACCTGCAGGCGGCCTTTTATAATGTGGGGCGTGTACTAAACCCCCTGAGCCATAATTGGCCAAAACAAATTTTCCTGGTAGACAAGTGGTGGTCCTAACTTGGACAACAATGATCTGTAGCTTTGTTGGACTCCCATGCAGCGGTAAGGGAAGTTTGCTGCCGTTTACAAACCAATTACCCCTGTTAATAAGTGGTGGTCCTACCTTGGGCAACAATGACCTTTGATTTTTCTGGAACTTCCATATAGTGAAAGGGATGGTTTGCTGGCGTTCACAAACCAATTGCCCCGGTAAGCAAGTGGTGGTCCTACCTTTGGAAACTATGACCTGTGGCTTTGCTAGGACTCCGATATATAGCGTAAGGAAATATTTTCTGGCATTCAAGAACCAATTGCTCCGGTAAACAAGTGGTGGTCTTACCTTGGGTACTAACGATTTGCGGTTTTGCTGGGACTCCTACGTAACAGTAAGGGAAGGGTTGCTGGTGTTCAAGAACCAATTGCCTCAGTAAACAAGTGGTGGTCCAACCTTGGGCAACAATGATCTGCAACTTTCCTGGGACTCATAAGTAGCAGTAAGGGAAGGTTTGCAAGTGTTCAATAACCAATTGCCCCAGTAAACCAATAGTGGTCCTACCTTGGGCAACAGTAACATGTGGCTTTGCTGTACACCCAAGTAGTACCAAGGGAAGGTTTGCTGGTATTCAAGAACTAACTGCCCTGGTAGACAAGTGGTGGTCCTACCTTAAGCAACAATGCCTGCAGCATTGCTGGGCTCCCATGTAGTGGTAAAGGAAGTTTGCCTTACATTCCAATAAACAAGTGTTGGTCCAATTGCGGGCAATGATAACCTGTGTCTTTTCTGGACTCCCATGAGAATGTAAGAGAATGTTTGCTGGTGTTTATGAACCAATTGCCGTGGTAAACAAGTGGTGGTCCTACCTTTTGGCAACAATGACCTGTAGACTTCCACGTGTCGGTAAGGGAAGGTTTGCTAGCATTCAAGAACCAGAAAATGCCTCAGAAGGACCCCCCCCCCCCCTCATTTCTTCATCTGCCAAAGAGAATCTAGACACTAATAGGTGGATTCAGGTAGGCGGGCGCATAGTTGCGGCAGCGTAGCGTATGGCATTTACACTGCGCCGCCGTAAGTTAGCGAGGCAAGTACATGATTCACAAAGTACTTGCCTGCTAAGTTACGGCGGCGTAGCGTAAATCGGGCGGGCGTAAGCGCGCATAATTCAAATTCGGCTGAGGGGGCGTGTTTTATGCTAATGGAGGGTGACCTTACGTGATTGACGTATTTTACGAACGGCGCATGCGCCGTCCGCCTACATATCCCAGTGTGCATTGCGGCAAAGTACGCTGCGCGGTCCTATTGGTTTCAAAGTGGACGTAAACGACGTAAATCCCTATTCACGGACGACTTACGCAAACGACGTAACATTTTCGAATTTCGACGCGGGAACGACGGCCATACTTAACATTACTATTCCAGCTATTTGATGGAATAACTTTAGGCCTGATAATGCGTTACGTAAACGGCGTATCTGTACTGCGTCGGCCGGGCGTACGTTCGTGAATAGGCGTATCTAGTGATTTACATATTCTACGCCGACCGCAATGGAAGCGCCACCTAGCGGTCAGCCTAAAAATTACACTTTAGGATACGACGGTGTAAGACACTTACGCCGCTCGTATCTGAGCCTAATTTAAGCGTATCTGGTTACCAGAATACGCTTAAATTTGCATTGGCGCAGATTCAGACTTAGGCCTAACTTAAGCCAGCCTAAGTCTTTCTGAATCTAGCTATAAATAAATTATTAAAATAGTAAAAAAAAAAAAATTAAAGATATAAATAAAAAGTTACAAATAACATGAATAATAATAATAATATGTTTTATTATTATTATTATTATTATTATTATTATTAATAATACTAATAAAAATAATTATAATAATAATATTTATATAATTATTAAATGCATGTAAAAATAAAATAAAAATACATACATACTTTAAATAAACATATTAAAAATATATATATATATATATATATATATATATATATATAAATAAAAAAAAAAAAAATATATAGTACAACGAAATTCTCATTTCCGTGTTCATTATTGACCATCGCATTTTAAGTGGACTTTATTCCAATCCTCAAGGTTGAGTGGATAAGATAAATGCTTTTTTTTTTTTTTTCTTTTTTAATGGCAGCTTTGCTTCTCTTAAAAATCATTAACGCATTTCTTTTCTCTATTCTGAAAAGACAAAAAAAAAAGGAAAAAAACAAAACAACAAAGATTTCTTCTGTCTATACAAAGCGAGAGACAATCACGTCAATAAAAGCGATTGCCGCCATACGATGAAGAATTCTATTTAATTTGACAATTCCGCGTTCAGCTATGTTATAGGATGTATAATGCGACGACAAGATGACATAATGAGAGGCTCTCGAACACGTAACTTTCTTTGTTGTATAGGTATACAAATGTAAATTTATACAAACACCAGTTTGCAAACAGAAGTGATTTAGCATTTGCCAACATTATCAATCAAGGAAATAACTTTGGAAAATTGTTGTGCATATAATAGGTGAAGGGGGGGGGACACACATTTACAAGAGCAGGGAGGCTGCAATCATTCTCAGCCAGTTTGATGGAAATATACTGCCACCTACAGGCCGTCCGGAAATGTGTCTTCTGCCTGCAAACCTCCCCAAAAAAGGAGGATGTTGGTGTTTTGTGTAGCGATTTGTAATTGTTTAACATTTATTTACATGTTAATTTGTTTATCCAGAGAGACGAAGTTTATGAACATAATAACCAAAATATTTAACGCGATGGTAAAATGTGCTGATTTTCGCTCTGCATGATGTGGCGTTGCGACAGCGAGGGTGAGGAGAAATTAAGCTGTCACATGTTTACACGTTCAGACTCTATTTTGTCATAGAAAATAAATATTGCTTGAGTTTTGTCTGCACTGCTTAGCACTTTATTCAAATCCATTCCTACTCATCGGGGAAAGGGAGGAACACTAACCATCAAATCGTCATTTCACTTCTTAGACTTTTTCTAAATACATTTTTCATTGTCACTGTCGTCACCATCGTTATCTTCATCATTATCTTTCTCATCATCATCTTTATCATTGTCATCTTCATTATCATCATCACTATCATCATCGTCATCATTGTCATCATCATATCGTTATCATCATCGTCGTCATCATTGTCATCACCACAATCATTGTCATCAATTGTCACCATCATCATTGTCGTCATTATTGTCATCATCACCATTGTCATCATCGTCATCATTATTGTCATCAACTGTCATCATCACCATCATCATTGTCATCATATCATTGTCATCATCATTATCATTGTCATTATTGTCATCATCGTCATCATTATCATCATCATCATCACCATCATCTTCATCATCATCATTGTCGTTATCATCGTCGTCATCATCATCATCGTCGTCATCATCATCATTGTCATCACCATTATCATAATCATCATTGTCATCACCACCATCATTGTCATCACCACCATCATTGTCATCACCACCATCATTGTCATCATGAACCATGCCGTCTGCTTCCCCACCCCCACCATCTGGGTCACCTCAAACAGTTGGGTCACCTTGCCAGTTGGGTCACCTCACCAGTTGGATCACCTCACCAGCTACAGTAGGCCACCTCACCAGTTGAATCACCTCACCAGCCACAGTAGGTCACCTCACCAGCTGGATCACCTCGTCATTTAGGTCACCTCACCAGTTGGGTCATCTTACCACCAAGGTCATCTCACCAGTTTGGACATCTTACCAGTTAGGTCCTCGCAGCAGCTGGGTCACCTCACCAGCTGGGTCCTCTCCCCAGTTGGGTCACATCGCCAGTTGGGTAACCTCACCAGTTGGGTCACCTCACCAGCTGGATCACCTTGCCAATTGGGTCACCTCACCAGCTGGGTCCTCTCACCAGCTGGGTTGTCTCACCAGTTGGGTCACCTCACCAGCTGGATCACCTTGCCAATTGGGTCACCTCACCAGCTGGGTCCTATCACCAGTTGGGTTGTCTCACCAGTTGGGTCACCTCACCAGCTGGGTCATCTCACCAATTGGGTCCTCTCACCAGTTGGGTCACCTCACCAGCTGGGTCACCTCACCAGTTGGGTCACCTCACCAGTTGGGTCACCTCACCAGCTGGGTCCTCTTTCCAGTTGGGTCACATCGCCAGTTGGGTAACCTCACCAGTTGGGTCACCTCACCAGCTGGGTCCTCTTCCCAGTTGGGTCACATCGCCAGTTGGGTAACCTCACCAGTTGGGTCACCTCACCAGCTGGATCACCTTGCCAATAAGGTCACCTCACCAGCTGGGTCATCTCACCAGTTGGGTCCTCTCACCAGTTGGGTCACCTCACCAGCTGTGTCACCTCACCAGCTGGGTCACCTCACCACCTAGGTCATCTCACCAGCTGCATCATCTTACCAGCTGGATCCTCGCAGCAGCTGGGCCCCCTCACCAGTTGAGTCACCTCACCAGTTTGGTCACCTCACCAGCTGGATCACTTCGCCAGTTGGGTCACCTCACCACTTAAGTCATCGTCCCATCCTCTCACCAGTTGGGTCATGTAGCCAGTTGGGTAACCTCACTAGTTGGGTCACCTCACCAGTTGGGTCCTCTCACCAGTTGGGTCACTTCACCAGCTGGGTCACCTCACAATTTAGGTCACCTCACCACCAAGGTCACCTCACCAGCTTGGTCACTTCACCAGCTGGGTCACCTCACCACCTAGGTCATCTCACCAGCTGAGTCATCTTACCAGTTTGGTCCTCGCAGCAGCTGGGTCACCTCACCAGCTGGTTACTCTCACCAGTTGGGTCACCTCACCACCTGGGTCCTCTCACCAGTTGGGACACATCGCCAGTTGGGTCACCTCACCAGCTGAGTCACATCACCAGCTGGGTCACCTCACCACCTAGGACACCTCACCAGCTGGGTCTCCAGGATAGGACGTGAAGTGATATTCCCCCTCTGGGGCACTAAGAGCAGAATATAATCAAAGTGTAAAATCTCCTCCTGCTCTCTCCATTATTACTATAGATATGTTTCGGCTTTAAACACACACTAAGCAAAAAAACTGAATTGTGATAAACTATCTAATCTCGAAGTTTCACCAAGAATCTTAGTACCTTTGCCTTCTGAAAGACGAAACCTTTTGCTGGCGGTTCCCAGTGGCACAGGAAGGAGCGAAGACCCAATTCAGGTAATTTTCCGAGCTTTTATTGTAAAAGTCTTTTCTTTCAGCCGGATCAATGAACTTTCCTCCTCGCTGAAGAGAAAAATAAGTAGCGTTCAGCAGTTTTGGACATTGACACGCATGTCAGAGAGCCAGGTGTGGATTCCGTGTCGGCTCGGCGTGACCTTGGCCGCGTCCCCTTTCCATCCTTCTGTCCCAGGAAACAAATAGCGAGCTCTAGGCATGAATGGGCAGCGATATTGCTGCTGACAAATGATCCCGCCGATGTCTAAGCTCAAAGAATGTCACTCGGGTAGCCGGCAGAAAATTTGTGGCCGTAAACACTTTCCACTTTAAAAAGAAATGTTGCGCGTAGATTGGCTTTAATGGTTGCTAGAAAATATTGAGGCTTCACGCTGAAACTTTCCATCGCAGTGGGTTATAACGCACGTGTTACGGTACGCATTGACATGTGTTGCACTGGGGTTGTTTATTAATTATAGGTGGACTAGCCAAAAGACAGCTGCAGCGTGGTTGTCCAGTTCCGGGAGGGCGTCCATAGACGCCTTCCGATCGCCCCCCATGCACCCCTCCCCCCCACTTGCAGGCAATCAGAATTCCTTTCCTCCCACGTTGTCACAGCTTGAGGAGAGCAGAGCCGGTAGCCGGCGATTCTGACAGCACAAGTTTTATTATTAGGGCACTGATCAGCAGTGCAGGCCAATCAGTGCTGCCTATCAATACTGCCTATCAGTACCCATCAGTGCAGCCTATCAGTGACTCCTCATCAGTGCCACCTATCCGTGTTCATCAGTGTCGCATATCAGTGCAGTCTCATTAGTGCTCCCTTATCAGTTCAGCCTATCAGTGCCCATCAGTACGACGAGCGGCATATCACGACGAGCGGCATATCACGACGAGCGGTATATCACGACGAGCGGTATATCACAACGAGCAGTCACGACAAGCGGTCACGACGAGCGGTATATCACGACGAGCGGTCACGACGAGTGGCATATCACGACGAGCGGTCACGACGAGCGGCATATCACGACGAGCGGTCACGACGAGCGGCATATCACGACGAGCGGTATATCACGACAAGCGGTATATCACAACGAGCAGTCACGACAAGCGGTCACGACGAGCGGTATATCACGACGAGCGGTCACAACGAGTGGCATATCACGACGAGCGGTCACGACGAGCGGCATATCACGACGAGCGGTATATCACGACGAGCAGTATTTTACGACGAGCGGCATATCACGACGAGCGGTCACATCACGACAAGCGGTATATCACGACGAGCGGTAAAGCGCGCTGTGCGCATTTGTGCGCTCCGTCGCCGGTCATTGTAAAGGCGCACCTGTATTGTCGTCCTTTTTTTCCTCACAAATATAACTTTCTTTTGGTGGACATGCAACACATGTCAATGCATGTGTTAAAGCACGTGCGTTATAACCCACCGCGATGGAAAGTTTCAGCGTGAAGCCTCAATATTTCCTCGCAACCATTAAAGCCATCTACGCGCAACATTTCTTTTTAAAGTGGAAAGTGTTTACGGCCACAAATTTGATCTACGTACGGTGATTTCCAGCGTAAAGTTAGTCGAACAAATAGCTGGCCTAGCCAATGGTAAGTATGGACGTCGTTCCCGCGTCGAATTTTGAAAATGTTACGTTGTTTGCGTAAGTCGTCCGTGAATGGGGCTGGACGTAATTTACGTTCACGTCGAAACCAATACGTCCTTGCGGCGTACTTTGGAGCAATGCACACTGGGACATGTCCACGGACGGCGCATGCGCCGTTCGTTAAAAACGTCAATCACGTCAGGTCACGAATCATTTACATAAAACACGCCCCCCTGTTCCTCATTTGAATTAGGCACGCTTACGCCGGCCCATTTACGCTACGCCGCCGTAACTTAGGAGGCAAGTGCTTTGTGCATACAGCACTTGCCTCTCTGACTTACGGCGGCGTAGCCTAAATACGATATGCTACGCCGGGTCAAAATTACGCCGCCGTACGTGAATCCAGCTATATGAATCAGTCGCATAGATACCACCCCGCAACTCAGAGTTACGACGGCGTATCCGGAGATACGCCGTCGTAACTGCTATCTGAATCCGGGCCTTTGTATGTATGGATTGCATGAGGGGGAAATTTTTGGACAATTGCAACTTTACGAATATATTTACAGAGAAGAATGGTGACGTGTTCAATATTTATTTTCCCCGCTGTATTTTCATTCACAGCTCCTCTTTACTTCTGTCCTTCATCCAGCATACACTGCTCATGTATTCTCTCCTCTGTCTTATATCCTAGAAATAAAAGACTAGGGACGGGATGTACAGCCATGAATACATGTTGGCTCTGCGGAGATTGATTTCTGAGCATCTGTGATGTTCTTTTTCAATGTTCTTCTTCTATAGACAGACGAGCCAATAAGTAGCCTTGTGGATTAGACATTTGAATGTCATGTAACATCTCTGGGATCTCAGCTGAACGGGGACCATAATCAATCTGACGGACGGCGGTCAGCAGCAGCTGCCTAGGAAATCTACCAGAAACATTTGCACAGTTTATCTCTTGGGGCATTACTAGCAGCGGTTGGTCTGTCCATAGATGGCGCTGGAGCGCCGCCCCCTCTGGCTCCGCACCGCCAGTGAAAATAACATACATTCATGCATTGCATGAATGTATGTTATTGTTGCCGGCTGCCGCTGTTCTATTCAAGGTGGCCGGACATTGAGCGCCGACCACCTGAGTAACGGCAGCTGGTTGGCTGTGCGGCTCTGATAGGCTTTCCGAGTACAGCCCTCGGCTCCCGGATGTCTTATCCAGGGAACGTACGGGGGGTGCATTCCTTGGATTAGACTGACGGCCGTCTCAGCCAATCAGGTTCGCCGATTCTGGTTATCGGTAACCTGACTGGCTGAAGCGTCACCAAGGCGGGAGAAGACATCGAGGGATGTGGAAGGATTAAGGTAAGTGCATTTTACAGGGCACAGCAGCGAAAATGGGCACAGAGGCGACAAAGGGCACAGTGGCATCAATGGGCACAGTGGCGACAATGGGCACAGTGGCAACAATTAAAGGGTACAGTGATATGCACAGTGGCAACAATGGGCACAGTGGCGACAATTAAAGGACACAGTGGTGACAATTGGCACAGTGGCGACAATTGAGGGGCATAGTGGTGACAATTGGCACAGTGGCGACAATTAAGGGGCATAGTGGTGACAATTGGCACAGTGGCGACAATTGAGGGGCACAGTGGCTGTGTTTGATGGCATGGCACAGTGACTGCGTTTGGCATGGCACAGTGACTGCGTTTGATGGCATGGCACAGCGGTGCGAATTGATGGCATAGTGACTGCATTTGATGGCATGGCACAGTGGTGATAATTGATGGCACAGTGGCTGCGTTTGATGGCTGCGTTATTGTACAGTATGCCCCTCTTGTGGTTTTTACAGTTTGTCCCTTGGGGTTTGTACAGTATGCCCTTGTGGATTTCCCAGTTTGCCCCCAGGGGGTTGTACAGTTTGCCAATTAGAGGCTGTACAATTTGTCCCTTGGAGGCTGTACAGTTTGCCCCTTAGAGGCTGTACAGTTTGCCCCTTGTGGATTTCACAGCCTGTCCTCAAGGTGTTGTACGATTTGCCCCTCAGAGGCCGCCCCTTGTGTTGGTTTTTCAATCTGCCTTTTAGAGGCTGTACAGTTTGCCCCAGGGGATTGTACAGTACCCCCCTTGTGGCTCTCCTAGTTCCATCCCCCCCCACCCTCCCATCGAGGTTTGTATGGTATGCCCCTTGAGGATTTCCCAATTTGCCCCCAGGAGGTTGCACAGTATGCCCCTTGTGGCTTTCCTAGTCCCCCCCCCCCGGGTTTGCACAGTATGCCCCCCTTGTGGTTTTTACAGTTTGTCCCTTGGGGGTTGTACAGTATGCCCCATTGTGTTTTTTTTTTAAGTTTGCCTCTTAGAGGCTGTACAGTTTGCTCTCAGGGGATTGTATAGTATGCCCCTTGCTTTTACAGTTTGCCCCTTAGAGGCTGTACAGTATGCCCTTTGTGGGGCACACTGGTGGCAATTGATGGGGCACACTGGCAGCAATTGATGGGTACAGTAGCTGCGTTTGATGGCACAGTGGTGGCAGTTGATACATACAGATGGGCACACTGGCAGCAATTGATGGGCACACTGGCAGCAATTGATGGGCACACTGGCAGCAATTGATGGCACATCTGGCAGTTGATGGGTACAGTGGCAGTAATTGATGGGCGCACTTTCACCTGATTGGCTGAAGTGCCAGGCGCTGTGATTGGATGCCAGGTCATCATCAGGCGCCCAATCATAGCAGAGATGATAGGATAAGGACGGGAGAAGACATAGAGGACTCGGAGCGTGGAGGACATCGCCGAGACAGGTAAGTGCTGGGTGGGGGGCACACCGGAAGCATTTGATGGGGCACAGTAGTGGCAATTGATGGGGCACAGTAGCGGCAATTGATGGGGCATACTGGCGGCAATTGATGGGGCACACTGGTGGCAATTAATGGGCCACACTGGCGGCAATTGATGGGCCACACTGGCGGCAATTGATGGGCCACACTGGCGGCAATTAATGTGGCACACTGGCAGCAATTAATGGGCACAGTGGCAGCAATTAATGGGGTACACTGGCAGCAATTTATGGGCACAGTGGTGGCAATTGATTGACACAGTGGCGGCAATTGATGGGGCACACTGGTGGCAATTGATGGGGCACACTGGCGGCAATTGATGGGGCACACTGGCGGCAATTGATGGGGCACACTGGCGGCAATTGATGGGGCACACTGGCAGCAGTTGATGGGGCACACTGGCAGCAGTTGATGGGTACAGTAGCTGCATTTAATGGCACAGTGGTGGCAGTTGATACGTACAGTGGCAGCAATTGATGGGCCACACTGGCGGCAATTGATGGGCCACACTGGCGGCAATTGATGGGCCACACTGGCAGCAATTAATGTGGCACACTGGCAGCAATTAATGGGCACAGTGGCAGCAATTAATGGGGCACACTGGCAGCAATTTATGGGCACAGTGGTGGCAATTGATTGACACAGTGGCGGCAATTGATGGGGCACACTGGTGGCAATTGATGGGGCACACTGGCGGCAATTGATGGGGCACACTGGCGGCAATTGATGGGGCACACTGGCGGCAATTGATGGGCCACACTGGCGGCAATTAATGTGGCACACTGGCAGCAATTAATGGGCACAGTGGCAGCAATTAATGGGGCACACTGGCAGCAATTTATGGGCACAGTGGTGGCAATTGATTGACACAGTGGCGGCAATTGATGGGGCACACTGGTGGCAATTGATGGGGCACACTGGCGGCAATTGATGGGGCACACTGGCGGCAATTGATGGGGCACACTGGCGGCAATTGATGGGGCACACTGGCAGCAGTTGATGGGGCACACTGGCAGCAGTTGATGGGTACAGTAGCTGCATTTGATGGCACAGTGGTGGCAGTTGATACGTACAGTGGCAGCAATTGATGGGCACACTGGAAGCAATTGATGGGTACAGTATCTGCGTTTGATGGCACAGTGTTGGCAGTTGATACGTACAGTGGCAGCAATTGATGGGCACACTGGCAGCAATTGATGGGCACACTGGTGGCAATTGATGGGGCACACTGGCGGCAATTGATGGGGCACACTGGCAGCAATTGATGGGCACACTGGCAGCAATTGATGGGCTCAGTAGCTGCGTTTGATGGCACAGTGGTGGCAATTGATGGGTACAGTGACTGCTTTTGATGGTTTTTGTTTATTTTTTTCAGTTTGTTTGCGCCCCCCCCCAAATTTGAGCACCAGCCGCCACTGAACGCACTGTATGGGGTAGGAATATACACTGCACCATTTTCTCTTACAAACTATTCCCTTACAACTCCTCTTCACTGTAGAACTTATTTTGCATTTACAGACAATTTCTTTTTTTTTAGAACCTAGCTGTCCTTCATTAACATTTAGTCACCCAGCACATTGTACAATAAGTATGTTCCCACCGAGAATTGATTATTCCAGACACACAAGAGATATTTATCAATCTGTCAAGCACACCTTGTATCCGCGGTTGTCCCCGTTACCAGGTCATATCAGAATAGACTGATTACTGAAGAGTTCCACCGAGCCTCTTCACACAGATGAAATAGATGTTAGAGAATGTATACATTAAATAATCAATACAAGGAAAAAGTACTTTTTTTTGTGCAATGAATTCAGTTTTTTTTATAAGCCAGATAAAAAACATGAGTTTAATGGCATTGCCTGAATTTTAATGAACGTGGATCGAAGGATGGAGAAGGGTGGGCCCAAAATGAAATTGAGTTATGTGGTCACCACCTTGAAAGGAAACAACGTTTGAATGAATAAGTATATCATTTAATGGACCCTTCTGATCCTCCTTAAAAAAAAAACTTGTTCCCTGGTGTCACGTGCCTTGTGGAGGGAGGCCTCTGACTCGCGGCCCCTGATAGAGAGCACAGGAGGGACAGGAGCAGTGGCGGTGCATCCATAGGGGGGGCAGGAGCGCCGCCCCCTCTCGCTCCTGCACCGCCACTGAAAACAATACATAGTATCATGCATTGCATGAATCTATGTATTGTCGCCGCTGCCGCCCGCTATTGAGATGGCCGGCCCCCTGGTGAGCGCCGGCCATCCAAATAACGGCAGCTGGTTGGCCTTTGGAAGTGTCTATCAGAGCCAGCAGCTCTGATAGGCTTTCCGATTACAGCCTGTGGGTCAGGGTCACAGGCAAACAGGAGAAGTCAGGGACGAGCCAAAAACGATACACAGGAAGATAATCGTAGCACACTGCAGACAGGAACTTAAGCTAACAACACGGTTGAACAGCGCTGCAGTCCTGTAGAGCAACAGTTAATATAGACTTCCTGGGATGGCCTGGGTGGGGCCATACAGGAAGGAGAGGTGATAAAAAGGCAACCAGAACAAAGTCAGGCCTCTAATGAACATATGGAGACAGGTAAGCTGCCAGACTTTATTGCATATCCATGACAGTACCCTCCCTCTTACGGCCCCTCCCCCTCCCCCTTCTGGGTCCAGGCTTAAAGGGAAATCTCAGATGAAACCTCCTCAACAGACAAGGTGCAAGGACCTCAGATGCAGCGATCCAAGATGCCAGATCCAAACCCTCTCCAATGTACAAGATACTGAAGAATGCCTTTGCAGAGACGAGAATCCAGAACTTGAGTAACCTCATACTTTAGATTATCCTCATTGACCAGAACCTAAGTAGGGAGAGGACGAGAGGATTAATTGGAGGACCAAAGGCCTTTTAGGAATAAGCAAGAGCATGAGAGGATCAACAGTGTAACGGCTACCCACTGGTAGTGAGGGGTATCGGCCGTTGGAGACGTCCTTTTTGCTGACAAGTTATGATATGCAGGTACCGCCGGTATATCCCATCGAACGCCCCTTCCAAGAAACGAGACGGGCTACGTTTGAAGGGTCAAGCAGACTGAACTTTAATGCCACATTTTTCCTCCTTATATCTGGTTACAAACTGTACAGAAACAAATGACACTCCCCCCCCCCCAGGGGGGGCTTCAATACACACACTTTGAAACAATGACATTCCCTTGAGCCAATCAGCCGCTAGACTTTTTGGCTCCTAACTTAACTTGATCAGACAATAGAATTCAATTAACCTTTAAAACAATTATCACTCACACATAATCCCCATCAGCATACACCTCACAGGGGGGCTGTTACCTACACAAGAGAGAGTTCATTAGCTATGCGAAGGGTACATTAGCATTCAGCAGTGAAAGAGACTTGTCCAATTAACCCTTTGAGCTCAGAATACAATGTGGTACATCCAATTGTGACAAGCCATGCAGTTCCTTGTAGTCCTCCCTGCATGACGATTATAACTGTCCCGGCAGCATGCATATGTCCGTTACACTACTCCCCTTTTGTGGAACACTCCGGCAGACCCGGATTGATCTTTTTCGGATCAACTTGGGGATGTCCGGTCTGCTGTTAGGGTAAAAGTTCCGTTTGCCTGGACAGTCCGTCGGCCTTCCCATTGGCTTACCAGGTCGGTAGCTGATGGTGACGGTGAATAATAGAATTCAATTCTGGAACAGTCACTTGCTTTGCTCTCTCAATGGCTCCCAAAACCTGTTGCTGATGCTCTTGGGACAGATACGGCACCACCTGGATGCAAATCCCATTTAATCTTTTGACAATTTCCGCCTGTTTGTGCATTTCAATGTTCAAGCCACGGGACATCTCATAATACATGACATAGTGTCGGTGCATCTCTGATTTCTCACTGGCCAACTTGTCACATTCCCATTTTAGACTGTGATATTGTGCCGGATCTACAGTACATGTCGGGGAAGGTAGTCTTACCCGGTTCTCAGCAGCAAGCGGGTTGATTCCAGCAACGTGGGTGGTCACGGGACAAGCAGCAGCAGGTGTGGGTAAATAAGCCGAAGTCAGAGGGCCAATGTCGTTGCCCAGCACCACCTCGGCAGGTAGGTTGTCCATGATACCAACTGTGGTCTTTCCTGACCCGGCTCCCCAGTCTAAGTGCACCCGGGTGGTGGGTACGCGAAATACAGCACCCCCTGCGACCCGGACGGCAACTGTGCGAGTGGACACGTTCTCTGGCTTTACCAGGTGTTTTTGAATCAGAGTGATAGTAGTCCCGGAATCTCTTAGGCCTTGTGCTACTTGTCCATTCACTCGTACCTCCTGACGGTGATGCTGACGGTTATCCAGAGAGGCCGCTTGTATTGGGTCTGCCTCATACCAAATTCCCAGACATTCCTCAGGGCCCCCCTCGGTCTCTAGGCAGTGGGCCGCAGAGGGACGTGATGGAGTGACCTCTGTGTTGGGTGTTGTGCGTCTCCAGTTGTTATTTGTAGCTCTCAAAGGGCAATGACAAGCAATATGTCCCGTGTCGCTGCAGTGATGGCACGTCACCCTAGGCGAATCCCGGGGGTAGTTGCTAGGCCCCTGAGGACGTGGTGGGACTGGAGCCCGAAACTCTGGGCGTGGGGTGACGGTTGGAGTACGCAGTTCTACCTTCTGAGCCATCCGCATAGTACCCTGGCTTACTTTCCTTGTCTCCGCGTACTCATCTGCTAGCTGAGCCGCCTCGTTTAAGTTAGCGGGACGGCGATCTCGTACCCAGTCTTGTATGTCTGCGGCCAGGTCTTGGAGGAAATGTTCCATTAGGAACAGCTGCAATACTTCCTCCCCGGTGTTGGCCTTGCACCCTTGGACCCAAAGGGATGCCACCCTTTGTAACTGGTTGGCCCATTCCATGTGGGAGTCCACAGCCATCTTCTTGGACTCCCGGAAGCGCCGGCGGTAGGCTTCTGGCGTTACGGCATATCGGGTTAGCAGCGCCTTTTTAACTTGCTGATATTGTAAAATATCCTCTGGAGCGAGAGCCGAAAGGCTTCATTGGCTTTGCCCGACAATTTCCCCTACAAAATAGTGACCCATTGGTCTGGTGGTACCTGGTGTAGTGAGCACTGCCTCTCAAAGTCCGCCAAATATCCATCTATTTCCTCCTCACTTTCTACAAAAGCTTTAAATGCAGTGAACGGTATTTTCTTTCCTGTAGCAGCAGGTGGGGGGGGTAGGAACTGCAGGTGTAATGGGCTGTCTCGCTCTTACCAGTTCCAGTTCTTGTCCCCTCTTCGTTTGTATCTCCTCCCTTGCTTCCCGGAACAGCTGGTTGATTAGTTCCACGGACGTTTCTGGATACAAGGATAATCTCCGCTGTACAATCCCAGTAATTACATCTTCTTCGCTGACCGGTGCAAGGGGCTCCGTTCCTTCCATGGATCCATCCATTTCGTCCAGCTCCAGCAGTTCAGCTATCAGCTCCCTCCGTGGTCTGTTGCTGGCGCTCCTACCACGACTCTCCAATAAATCTTTCAGTGTGGATCTTTTCAGCCTGGCGTACTGCGACTCCATTCAGCACTTGCTCTTTGGATAAAAGGACCATCCCACCGCTGCCAACCAATGTAACGGTTACCCACTGGTAGTGAGGGGTATCGGCCGTTGGAGACGTCCTTTTTGCTGACAAGTTATGATATGCAGGTACCGCCGGTATATCCCATCGAACGCCCTTCCAAGAAATGAGACGGGCTACGTTTGAAGGGTCAAGCAGACTGAACTTTAATGCCACATTTTTCCTCCTTATATCTGGTTACAAACTGTACAGAAACAAATGACACTCCCCCCCCCCCAGGGGGGGCTTCAATACACACACTTTGAAACAATGACATTCCCTTGAGCCAATCAGCCGCTAGACTTTTTGGCTCCTAACTTAACTTGATCAGACAATAGAATTCAATTAACCTTTAAAACAATTATCACTCACACATAATCCCCATCAGCATACACCTCACAGGGGGGCTGTTACCTACACAAGAGAGAGTTCATTAGCTATGCGAAGGGTACATTAGCATTCAGCAGTGAAAGAGACTTGTCCAATTAACCCTTTGAGCTCAGAATACAATGTGGTACATCCAATTGTGACAAGCCATGCAGTTCCTTGTAGTCCTCCCTGCATGACGATTATAACTGTCCCGGCAGCATGCATATGTCCGTTACAAACAGGAATCTGAGGAGGGTCTCCCAGACCCTTAAAGATGAACTGGGCATCTAGCACAGGACCATCAGACTGGGCAAAGGACAGTGGAACTCTGAGGTCAGGTTGGTTAGGAGGTGACAAGTCACAGGAGTCAAGCTGGATAGCTGAAAGACAAGCAGAATGAGGATGGATTGAACCCCCTAGATGGTGGGACGAGGTTACCGAAGGTCCTGAATAAGAAAAAGTAGGAGGCTCACTGGGCATGGGCTGGACTGGCATAACCCGACTATTGCAGGAAACATCAGAGGTTGCCTCTACGATAAAAAAAAAAAAATAATATATATATATATATATATATATATATATATATATATATATATATATATATATATATATATATATATATATATATATACACACATACAGACATATACACACATAGAATATATATATAATTGTTTTGCTTTGGTGCTTTTTTTTTATATCTATATTCACAAAATCACAAAAATTATATATATATATACACACATATATATATATATATATATATATATATATACATACACACAGTATAAATCATATAGTCTATGACTGTTTCATAAAGAAAATAAACTGTAAGAATGTGCACACTGGGCTAGATTCAGGTACATTTGCGCTTTTTTTACGGAGGTGCAGGGCAACGTTTTTGCCCTGCTCCGTAAATTGCGTGTGCGCTCCGGCAAAATGCCCGGCGTAAGCGCGCGCAATTTAAATGATCCCGTAGGGGGCGGGAATCATTTCAATTAGGCGCGTTCCCGCGCCGAGCGTAGAGCGCATGCTCCGTCTGGAAACTTTCCCGATGTGCATTGCGGTAAATGACGTCGCAAGGACGTCATTTGCTTCAAAGTGAACGTGAATGGCGTCCAGCGCCATTCACGATTCACTTACGCAAACTACGTAAATTTTAAATTTCGCGACGCGGGAACGACGGGTATACGTAACATTGGCTGCCCCTGCTAATAGCAGGGGCAGCCTTACGCGAAAACCGCCGTACGCAAACGACCTAAACTGCGTACGCAGGGCTCGCGTAACGTTGTGAATCGGCGTTAGTATGCAATTTGCATACCATACGCTGAGCACAACGGGAACGCCACCTAGCGGCCATCGCAAGAATGCAGCCTAAGATATGCGGGCATAAGAGCCTTATGCCACGCATATCTTAGGCTGCAGTCGGCGTAACGAGGTTCCTGAATCAGGAGCATTCGTTACGCCGGCGCAAGTAAGCAATTGCGCTGTGTAACTATGGTTACGCAGGCGCAATTGCTCTTTGAATCCGGGTCACTGTTTTGCTTTTTTTCTGCCCTTGTTTTTTTTTTTTTTTTGCTCTTGGAATGTATTTATCAGATTTAAACTGAAACTTTAATTGGGCTTTAACATCAATATTTAAAAATAAAAAAAACTCTATAACTATTAAAACTTTTAATATTAAAAAAAAAAAATCTTTGATTTGTTAATACCGCCGCTTAATGTTGATAAGTTTACATTTTTATTTTTTCATTTTGCTTTGTACACAGTATTGACCCATTTAAATAAACTCTTGATATTTTTTTCACACTTTTTTTTTTTTAAAACTTCAAGGTTGTGCTAAAAATAAGAGACAGCCGTTAGATATTAATATTTGAACCAGATAGCGAGAAGGCAGTCTGGCAAGAAGTTTTACTTTCTCACTTTCAAAGAGACCGAACAGTCGCCTTAAATTACAGATGAGAAAAATCAATGAGGTATGAGAGGAGATCTTAACAGCTTCTGACAAAAAAGTGATACTAATTCTGTGACACGCCGGAGCCGATTCCTGAAAAGAGAGAGAGAGCCGAGATGTGGAGAGACCAGTCTTTATTTATTTATTTTTAAACGCTGAAATAATGTTTTTATTAGGTTCTAGTTTAGCTAAGAGGCAAAACGTTTTGTTCTTTTTTTACTATACTACAGTATGAAGACCTAGTACATGATTAAGCTAATTAAACATAGAAGATATCTATTCATTGTATGGGTCCTGAGCAGGGATGAGCTCAAAGTTTGGCCACTGTCACAAGTTCGAAATAAACTTTGGCTGTTCTGGGGTTCTTCCAAATGCCAGACTTTGAACCCATGAGGGCACTCACCACTGACCACCAACATTAAGGAAGGAACTCACCTTTTTGACCACCAACACTAAGGAAGGAACTCACCACCGACCACCAACACTAAGCAAGGAACTCACCACTGACCACCAACACTAAGCAAGGAACTCACCACTGACCACCAACACTAAGCAAGGAACTCACCACTGACCACCAACACTAAGCAAGGAACTCACCACTGACCACCAACACTAAGCAAGGAACTCACCTTTCGACTACCAACACTAAGGAAGGAACTCACCACTGACCACCAACACTAAGCAAGGAACTCACCTTTTTGACCAGGAAAGGAAGAAGGAAGAAACTCACCTTTGGACCACCAACACTAAGGAAGGAACTCACCACTGACCACCAACACTAAGCAAGGAACTCACCACTGACCACCAACACTAAGCAAGGAACTCACCTTTCGACTACAAACACTAAGGAAGGAACTCACCACTGACCACCAACACTAAGAAAGAAACTCACCTTTCAACCACCAACACTAAAGGAAGGAACTTACCACCGACCACCAACACTAAAGGAAGGAACTCACGTTTCGACCACCAACACTAAGGAAGGAACTCACCTTTCGACCACCAGGAACTTATCACTGACCCCGATCATTGAGGAGAGCACTCAACATGATCATTGAGGAGAACACTCACCACTGAACACGATCATTGAGGAGAGCACTCACCACTGACCACGATCATTGAGGAAAGCACTCAACACTGACCTGATTATTGAGGGGAGCACACACCACTGACCCCGATCATTGAGGAGAGCACTCACCACGGACCCCGATAATTGAGGAGAGCACTCACCACTGACCCAGATCATTGAGGAGAGCACTCACCACGGACCACGATCATTGAGGGGAGCACTCACCACTGACCCTGATCATTGAGGAGAGCACTCACCACGATCATTGAGGAGAGCATTCACCACTGACCACGATCATGGAGGTGAGCACTCACCACTGACCCCGATAATGGAGGAGAGCACTCACCACTGACCCCGATCATGGAGGTGAGCACTCACCACTGACCCCGATCATTGAGGTGAGCACTCACCACTGACCCCGATCATTGAGGAGAGCACTCACCACTGACCCCGGTCATTGAGGTGAGCACTCACCACTGACCCCGATCATTGAGGAGAGCACTCACCACTGACCCCGATCATTGAGGAGAGCACTCACCACTGACCCCGATCATTGAGGAGAGCACTCACCACTATCATTGAGGAGAGCACTCACCACAGACCCCGATCATTGAGGAGAGCACTCAATACTGACCCGATCATTGAGGAGAGCACTCACCACCATGGGCGTCCGCTGAAATTTTTTCGGGGGGGGGATACACAGTCGCATTTAATCCTTTCTTAAAACGCTAGCAGGGGTTAAAAGCACCCTGCTAGCAGCCAAATAGCGCAGCTAAAACAATGGTAAAGCGGCGCTTTACCGATAACGCGGCCAGCTGGTAGTGTGAAATAGCTCTTGAGATAATTCAGCTTCACTCCATGCCCATATAAATATAGCCTAGAGAATGTACAGACCCCCCTTCAGCACAGATGGACCCCCCTTCAGCACAGACCCCCCCCCCTTCAGCACAAAACCCCCCATTCTGCACAAACCCCTCCATTCAGCACAGATGGACCCCCCTTCAGCACATCCCCCCCCATTCAGCACAAACCCCCCCTTAAGCACAGACCGACCCCCCCTCCCCCATGCCATTCAGTACCTCAGATCAGCATGGCATGGGCACAGCAGGTTCCCTCCCCCTGTGTACACATAAACACTGGAGGGGGAGGCGGCTTCACTCTGCTCGCTGTGTCTGTGTGACATCCGGCCCCGGGACTGCTCAGACAGCCCACAGCCGCGAGACTCTTCAACACCTTCTCAATTTTCCAGGGGGGTCAATTGCCCCCCTTTGCCCTATGGAGCGGACGCCCATGCTCACCACTGACCCCTAACATCTAAGGAGGGCTTTCAACACTGGCCATGATTCACCCCTGACCTCTGCACGCCATGCAATGTGTTGAACACTTTTTCTAGCTAATCCTGAAATAAATGAATGTATTAGAGATTACTGACACTCTGAATTCTCTATTCAATGGAGCTAAAGTCAGTTCTGTGCTTATTTGTCAATTCAAAAAATCTGGATAATTGTTATTTAGAAGAGAAATAACCTAGAAAAGCACACCGGCCACCCCGGTGAGCGGCCTGAAGGGGACCTCGCCGCGTCCGTCAGGCTGAAAGTTTCCATCAAGTCCAAGGACGTCAAGAAAGATTTCAACTTTCTGCATTGGAATGCAAATGCCTTCATATTGACGTTTTCAGCTCTTTGGGGATGCAGACGGAGTTTGTTAAAGAAAACAAACAGATTTTACAGCAGCCGACGCACAGCTATCTCGTATTGTGCATTGTTTAAGCATAAGGAGCTTATATTTCTTTCTTTCTATTGATTCTTTTGCTGCTTTCTTACTTAATGCAGCAAACACATGTTGCTCATGATTACAAGCCGGGCGGACTGGGGGGCTGAGGGGGGGAGGGGGGATGGGGATGATAATAGATTGCCATTGTTCAAGGACAAACCGTGTCAATAATTGTATGATGTCTTCCATCTCATTAATGCCGCGATGAATTGAATGCGAATGTGTTATATATAAAAACTGATTTTTGACAGAGAGTAAAAAAAAATAAAAAATCAGAGCAATAATATAAACTATAAAAAGTGTCTGCCCTATGGGAGAGATCGTTCTACAGAAGTGATCTCCAAACTGCAGCCCTTTGCTTGCTTTAATTTGGCCCTTGGGGCACTAATTTCTCTACGGACGCCAATGATGGGGCACTATTCCTCCTACTGACACCAATGATGCGGCACTATTCCTCCCCCTGATACCAATGATTGGGCACTAATTCCCCTATTGACGCCAATGATGGGGCACTATTCCTCCCACCGATACCAATGATGGGGCACTATTCCTCCCACTGATACCAATGATGGGCAACTTTTCCTCCCACTAATATAAATGATGGGGCATTATTCTTCCCACTTATGCCAATTATTGTTAGGACACTATTCCTTCCACTGACACCAATAATTGTGACCCATAGGCCCCTTTCACATGGGGCGGATCAGTAATGATGTGAACCTCCGCTTGCTCAGTGGGGATCGCTCCGTTGATCCCCGCTGAGCCGGCAGATGACAGGGCGGTCCCTGCACACTGTGCAGGGACCGCCCTGTCTTTTCTCCGCTCTCCCCTATGGGGGGGATCGGATGAACACGGACCGGCTGTCCGTGTTCACCCAATCCGATCCGCCAGACGGATGGAAAAGTAGATTTTTCCTCCGTCACACTTTAGCGGATTGGAGCGGGTCGGATGTCAGCGGGCATATCACCGCTGACATCCGCGGCTCCATAGAGGAGCACGGAGCGCCCGTTCAGGTCCGCTTAAAAGACGCAGGCAGACCTGAACGGGCCGCCCGTGTGAAAGAGCCCTTACTGAGCTCCTCTATGACCATTGATGAAGCCTTACATGACCATTACTGAGATCCTGCATGACTATTATTGAAATCCTCCATGACTATTACTGAGATCCTCCCTGACCATTACTGAGATCCTCCCTGACCATTACTGAGATCCTCCCTGACCATTACTGAGATCCTCCCTGACCATTACGGAGATCCTCCCTGACCATTACTGAGATCCTCCCTGACCATTACTGAGATCCTTCCTTGAGCATTACTGAAATCCTTCATGACCATTACTGAGATCCTTCATGACCATTACTGAGATCCTTCATGACCATTACTGAGATCCTTCATGACCATTACTGAGATCCTCCATGACCATTACTGAGATCCTCCATGACCATTACTGAGATCCTCCCTGACCATTACTGAGGTCCTCCATAACTATTACTGAAATCCTCTCTGGCCATTACTGAACCCCTGCATGAGCATTACTGAGATCCTCCCTGATCATTACTGAGATCCTCCATGAGCATCACTGAGATCCTCCCTGACCATTACTAGTGTTGAGCAGAATACGCCATATTCGATTTCGCGATATATCTCGAATATATAGTCGAATATTCGAGATATATTCGCTAAATTCGAATATTCGTGATATTTTATCGAAATGAAATGATTGCGAATTTTCGCTATTGCGAATGCGAAAATAATTGCGAATTTTCGACAAATGCTGTAGGAGCACTCTGATTGGCTCAGAATATTCGTGATATTTTACAATACAAAATAATTGCGAATATTCGGCAAATGCGGAAGGAGCACTCTGATTGGCTCAGAATATTCTTGATATTTTACAATAGAAAATAAAAAGTGTTTTGCATTGGTGGTGATTCTTTACTCTATCCATCTGTCACAGCCGTTTGTCAATCAAACACCTTGAAGATTGAACACGTTCATGCTGCATGCTTTGGACTTTTTTTCACTTCACATATCAAAGACATTTTTATGAAAGATTATTTTTCTATTATTGGGACTATATTTCTTTATATATTTGTTTCACTGTGTATTTCACAAGTTATTTGCGCTTGCTTATTTTATAATTTGCCCACATGTCTTGTCGCTAGACATATTTTTTATTCTTGTAGAGCGACTCCATTTTCTGTCTTGTATTAATTTATGTTGTATAACATTTTTGAGTTGCTGCTGTATTCTCCCCTTTTTTTAAGGTATGCGCAATTTTTTCCTTCTTACAAAAAAAAATAATATCAAACATACAAATATTCATAACAGAAACATACACAAAGCCCCCCCCCCTTTTGCATCAGAGACAATCAGAGTTCTCCTACCACAGTTATCGAAAATTCGCAATCATTTTCGCATTCGCATTAGCGAAAATTCGCAATTTTTATTTTTTTTTATATTCGGCAACATAAAAGGATCGCCTCAGCTTAGCTACTCGGCCCAGGGTCTCTAATCATACCAGCAATGCTTTTAGACGTCGATAGGATGTGATCTGTTTTAAAAATAAAATTGAAAAAATGTGAATATTCGGAATTGCGAATATTCACCGTGAAATTTGAAATATATCGCGAATACTCGAATATGCTATATTCGAGCCGAATATTCGCAATACGAATATTCGTGAGCAACACTAACCATTACTGAGATCCTTCCTGACCATTACTGAGATCCTCCCCGACCATTACTGAGATCCTCCATGACCATTACTGAGATCCTCCCTGACCATTACTGAGATCCTCCCTGACCATTACTGAGATCCTCCCTGACCATTACTGAGATCCTCCCTGACCATTACTGAGATCCTCCCTGACCATTACTGAGATCCTCCCTGACCATTACTGAGATCCTCCATGACCATTACGGAGATCCTCCCTGACCATTACTGAGATCCTCCCTGACCATTACTGAGATCCTCCCTGACCATTACTGAGATCCTCCCTGACCATTACTGAGATCCTCCCTGACCATTACTGAGATCCTCCCTGACCATTACTGAGATCCTCCATGACCATTACTGAGATCCTCCCTGACCATTACTGAGATCCTCCATGACCATTACTGAGATCCTCCCTGACCATTACTGAGATCCTCCCTGACCATTACTGAGATCCTCCCTGACCATTACTGAGATCCTCCCTGACCATTACTGAGATCCTCCCTGACCATTACTGAGATCCTCCCTGACCATTACTGAGATCCTCCCTGACCATTACACTGAGATCCTCCATGACCATTACTGAGATCCTCCTTGGTCATTTCTGGCAGCAGGACAGTATCTGGGACGGTTCTCAGTGCCATTTCTCTCGGGACGCACAGCTCAATGTCTGCGTTTCTACATAACTTATTGCTACCCAAATCAGGAATCAAACTCCTTCATAATAGCAACCGCTGTTTTTATAAGTGCAGCCGGGGCCATTTCAGACGATTTCATGTGTCGGTCTAATTAATATTACTATTGTATGAGGGATTTGCAGTTCTTTGAGGCTTTTCTTCCATTGGTAAAGCCTTATATACCGCCAGAAGGTCTCTGCGACTCTGCGAAAAGAGCAAAAATAAAAGATAATTCAACCCCACAATCATCAGAATAATTATCAACCCCCATCTGCTGCTTTTTCCCTAATCTCTACAATTTCCTTTCTAATGTACTGTGCCTTCAATTTTACACCCCATTACTGGCCGTATCTGGAGGCGCTCCAGTCAGGTCCACACGGGCCCCGTCTTCCCGAGTGTAGAAAAACTCTTCTCTATCACACGGGAAGGAACTTTCAAGGTTTGACGAGTTGCAAAGCCCACAGCCAGGCGAAACATTCATCAGCTGTGATAAAGACGAAGGTACATTAGAGTGTAAGCTCCTCTGGTACAGAGACGGGTGTGGCTGGCTCAGTGTTCTCTGTACAGCACTACAGTATGTGTCAGAGCTATATACATGTATAATACTAATAGTGTGTGACTGTGGGAGGGATATTAGAGTGTAAGCTCCTCTGGTACAGAGACTGATGTGGCTGGCTCAGTGTTCTCTGTACAGCACTGCGGTATATGTCAGAGCTATATACATATCTAATAATAATAGTGTGTGACTGTGGGGGGGGGACATTAGAGCGTAAGCTCCTCTGGTACAGAGACTGATAGGATTGGCTCAGTGTTCTCTGTACAGCACTGTGGTATATGTCAGAGCTATATAAATGTATAATAATAACAGTGTGTGACTGCGGAGGGACATTAGAGTGTAAGCTCCTCTGGTACAGAGACTGATGTCACTGGCTCGGTGTTCTCTGTACAGCGCTGCGGCATATGTCAGAGCTACATGGCTGACATCAGGAATTATGGGGCCCCCTACACAGCTTCAGGCATAGGGCCCCCTGGAGCAGAGAACCAGGGGGGTGGGGTGCTGCCACAGGGGGGCTGCCACGAATTGAGAAGCGGGGGGTGCCACGAATTGGGGGTTGCCCTGGGGACCTCTGGGCCCCTTACAAAAAAAAATATAAAAAAAGGGGGGGGTAGCTATCTGGGGAGACCTCCGGGCCTTTTAATAAAAACAAAAAATATTGGCCCAGATTCTGAAAGGGCTTACGACGGCGCAACGCCATGTACGCCGTCGTAAGTTTTAATCTGGGCCGTCGTATCTATGCGACTGATTCTTAGAATCAGTTACGCATAGATATCCATTAGATCCGACAGGTGTAAGGCTCTTACGCTGTCGGATCTTAAATGAAATTTTATTTTTGCCTCTAGGTGTCGCCTCCGTCGTTTTCCTGATCGAGTATGCAAATTAGCAAAATACGCAAATTCCCGAACGTACGCACGGTCGACGCAGTGAAGTTACGATGTTTACGTTAGATTTGCGACGCGTAAAGTTGCCCCTGCTATATGAGGGGCAACCAATGTTAAGTATGGCCGTCGTTCCCGCGTCAAAATTTAAAAATTCACGTTGTTTTCTTAAGTCGTCCGTGAATGGGGCTGGACGCCATTTACGTTCACGTCGAAACCAATGACGTCCTTGCGACGTCATTTAGTGCAATGCACGTCGGAAAATTTTAGGGGACGGCGCATGCGCATTACGTTCGGCGCGGGAACGCGCTTAATTTAAATGCTATACGCCCCGTACCCGCCTAATTTGAATTAGGCGGGCTTGCCCCGGGTGATTTACGCTACGCCGCCGCAACTTTACAGGCAAGTGCTTTGTGAATCAAGCACTTGCCTTTAAAACTTGTGGTGGCGTAACGTAAATGACAGACGTTACGCCGCCGCATTTTTTTCGCCCATCTACGAGAATCTGGGCCATTATTTTTTTTTTTATAAAAAAAATGGCTCTTTAATAAAAATAAAAAATAAATAAAAAATATATATTAAAAAAAAGGGGGGGTTGCCAATACGGGGCCCTGGGGACCTTTAATAAAAACAAATAAAAACAAATAAATATATAGATATATAAAAATTATAAAAAATAAATAAAAAAAAGGGGAGATTGCCATCCAGGGCCCTGGGGACCTCTGGCCCTTTAATACAAATAAAAAAGAAATAAAAAAAATATATATATATATATATATATAAAAAAAAGGGGGAGGGGTTGTCATCCGGGGCCCTGGGGACTTCTGGGCCCTTTTATAAAAAGAAAAAAAGAAATAAAAAAAATATTAAAAAAAGGGGGGGTTGCCAATACGGGGCCCTGGGGACCTTTAATAAAAACAAATAAATAATAATAATAATAATAATAATAAAATATATATATATATATATATATATATATATATATATATATATATATATATATATATATATATATATATATATATATATATATATATATATATATATATATATATATATATATATAATAAAAAAATAAAAAAAAGGGGGGGTTGCCATCCAGGGCCCTGGGGACCTCCGGGCCCCTTACAGGTGTATTGCCTGTACCACCCTGATGGCGGCCCTGCAGAGCTATATAAATAGAAAACAATTGTCTAAAAACCTACCAGGCTGATGGGTGGAATACGTCTATGAGATCGAACTCTCGTTACGTTTGACTTACAATCAGTTGCGATTTTTACGGGTGAACAATTAGTTGCGAAAAGCCACAAACCGAGCGGCTGACACCTTTATGATGACGGCATATTGCGCTATTTATGAATAAACCAACAGCCCATCAATAGTCATTTGTAGATTCCAGATCCCGGAGAAGACGGCGCATTTCTTTTATGTAATAAATAATTGTAAGAGGTTCGGTACGCCGGCGATACAAAAAGGATTAATCAACAGACGAGTTTTGTATCAACGTGAAACGTCGGGTTTTCCGGCCCAGCGAACACAATCAATGGAGGCGACTTGTAAGATCAACAAATTCTGCTTCTGTCGGGGCCTTTGTACTTTATAATAAAAAATTGCCAAATTTCCGGCCCGTCCGCGGCTCGTCCGGTCAATCACCCGGAATGTGGTCTGTTATCCGAGGACATTCCTGTTTATGAGACGGGGGGATCGAGTCTTCATCTCTTCAATAATATTAGAAAGAGCTCAGGGATGAGTTTGTTCCTTTTTTTCTGAAACAAATGCCCAGATTCTGAAAGGGCTTACGACCGCGCAACGCAATGTGCACCGTCGTAAGTCCTAATCTTGGCCGTCGTATCTATGCGACTGATTCTTAGAATCAGTTACGCATAGATATCCATTAGATCCGACAGGCGTAAGGCTCTTACGCTGTCGGATCTTAAATGCAATTTTTTTTTCGCCGCTAGGTGTCGCCTCCGTCGTTTTCCCGATCGAGTATGCAAATTAGCAAAATACGCGAATTCAAGGAACGTACGCCTGGCCAATGCAGTGAAGTTACGATGTTTACGTTAGATTTGCGACGCGTAAAGTTGCCCCTGCTATATGAGGCGCAACCAATGTTAAGTATGGCCGTCGTTCCCGCGACTAAATTAAAAAATTTACGTTGTTTGCGTAAGTCGTCCGTGAATGGGGCTGGACGCCATTTACGTTAACGTCGAAACCAATGACGTCCTTGCGATGTCATTTAGCGCAATGCACATTGGGAAATTTGAGGGACGGCGCATGCGCAGTACGTTCGGCGCGGGAACGCGCCTAATTTAAATGATCCACGCCCCCTACCCGGATCATTTGAATTAGGCGGGCTTGCGTCGGAGGATTTACGCTACGCCGCCGCAACTTTACAGCCATAGTGCCCCAGTGTTCCAGGTGTTGCATGGTGCCCCAGTGTTCCAGGTGTTGCATGGTGCCCCAGTGTTCCAGGTGTTGCATGGTGCCACAGAGTTCCATGGTGCCCCAGTGTTCCAGGTGTTGCATGGTGCCCCAGTGTTCTAGGTGTTGCATGGTGCCACAGAGTTCCATAGTGCCCCAGTGTTCCAGGTGTTGCATGGTGCCCCAGTGTTCCAGGTGTTCCATGGTGCCCCAATGTTCCAGGTGTTCCATGGTGCCACAGAGTTCCATGGTGCCCCAGTGTTCCAGGTGTTGCATGGTGCCCCAGTGTTCCAGGTGTTGCATGGTGGTCCCAGTGTTCTGGAGTCTTTGCTATTGAGTGAGGAGAGGACATAATACAAGGTCAGATAAATAATGTAAAATATACTGGAGTTGATTTACTAAAACTGGAGCATGCAGATTTTGGTGCAGCTCGGAAACCAATCAGCTTCCAGGTTTTCTTATCAAAGCTTAACTGAACAAGCTGAAGTTAGAATCTGATTGGCCGCCATGCACAGCTGCACCAGATTTTGCTCTCGATAGTTTTAGTAAATCAGCCCCCCCCCCCCTTTGTGTCTGCAGGATTGAAAAACTGTTACATTGTCTCATGTGGGCAGAGCAACGTTCCAATTGAAGCTCATCCCGATCCCAATCCCGATCCCGATCACAAACAAATAAAAATCACCAAGTAGCCAATTTTGTCTTCCTAATAAAACTTCAGAAATCCTCCATTGTAGACCTTCCTTCTCCACGGTCTAATTCCGAAGTGCCCCCCTCGCCCCGTCGCCTGGCAAACACGGCTTGTGATTTTTGTCTACCGGTTCCATCAAGACCTACTGTTCTCTCCGCAGATGATCAATCCCTTTGTTTTTCGAAATGTTCCGCAGATGATGGATGGACTTAAGGCGGCGGGAGCGATGTACTTCACAAGTGGTCGCTTTTCATCTGGTGGAGCAGATGGCAGCGCTCCCACCGTGTCACACGTCCCGTCCTGCGAGGATTACCACGGACGCCGTGTCTGCGGCTGAGAGACGGCGGCTTTTCAGAGGTGAGCTGTCTGCCGGCGTTGGCTGGACTCCATTCTGCATCCTTCCGAAGTTTTACACCACCGAGCCGACGAGACGGAGAAGAAGGGAAGGAAAAATAGTACATCTGTACAGTCTATATCTATCAATATCTATCTATCAATCTATATCAATATCTATCTATCAATATCTATCTATCAATATCTATATCTATCAATATCTATATCTATCAATATCTATATCTATCAATATCTATCTATCAATATCTATATCTATCAATATCTATATCTATCAATATCTATCTATCAATATCTATCTATCAATATCTATCTATCAATATCTATCTATCTATCTATCTATCTATCTCTTTCTTTCTTTTCAAAGAAAACATCACTGGACAGCAGTGGCGGCTGATGCTCTAAAAATTTTTTTGGGGGGGGGGGCGCAAACAAATTGAAAGATTCTAAAAAAATTAAAAAAAATAAACACATCAATTGCAACCACTGTGTCATCAAATACTGCCACTGTGCCCATCAAACTCTGCCACTGTGCCATCCAATGCCGCCACTGTGCCATCCAATGCTGCCACTGTGCCATCAAATACTGCCACTGTGCCAACCAATGCCGCCACTGTGCCATCAAATTTTCCCACTGTGCCATCCAATGCTGTCACCGTGCCATCAAATACTGCCACTGTGCCATCCAATACCGCCACTGTGCCATCAAATGTTCTCACTGTACCATCCAATGCTGCCACTGTACCATCCAATGCTGCCACTGTACCATCCAATTCTGTCACTGTGCCATCAAATACTGCCACTGTGCCATCCAATGCCGCCACTGTGCCATCCAATGTCCCCACTGTGCCATCCACTGCTGCCACTGTACCATCCAATGCTGCCACTGTACCATCCAATGCTGCCACTGTGCCATCTAATACTGTCACTGTGCCATCCAATGCCGCCACTGTGCCATCCACTGCTGCCACTGTACCATCCAATGCTGCCACTGTGCCATCAAATACTGCCACTGTGCCATCCAATGCCACCACTGTGACATCCAATGCCGCCACTGTGCCATCAAGTGTCCCCACTGTGCCATCCACTGCTGCCACTGTACCATCCAATGCCGTCTTTTTTTAGTTGTTTCGCAAAAAAAAACAAAAAAACGCAGAGGTGATGAAATGCTACCAAAAGAAAGCTCTACTTCTGTGAAAAAAATTATAAAATTTTCATTTGGGTACAGTGTAGCATGACCGCGCAATTGTCAGTCACATTGCGACAGTGCTGAAAGCTGAAAATTGGCTTGGGCAGGAAGGTGTGCAAGTCAAATGTATTTTTACTTTATTTATTTTTTATTTTTTTAGTTTATTTTGATTTTTTGATTTGTTTTAGTTTATTTTGATTTTTTATTGATTTTTTTAGTTTATTTTGATTTTTTTTACTTTATTTTGATTTTTTTTAACTTTATTTTTTTTCTTTAAAAATAAAGTAAAAAAATCTAAATAAAGTAAAAAAAATTGCGCTCAAAAGATTTTTTATTTTTTTTTAAGCGCAAATTCTTTCGATAATCAATGTAGAGAGCAAACGAAATGTCATTCAGGTAAAGTTTATAATTTTAAATCTAAAAAAAATTGGAGACCTGCGATGGAAGAATCTGACGTATCTTCAAAAAAAAAGCAAACACGACGTGTTTGCCCAACGTAATCCATTCACCGCGGCCTCCCGGTCTGCGGACGCGCTAATTACGGTTAAAAAAACATCAAATCTTATTTACCGTTAATTTCATTCTTGCGGCGGTGGCGGCGCCTGATACCGGTAAATGACACTATCTACATCCAAATATTGTTCCTCTTTAAAGTCCCGAATTTTTAATTAGCGTTCCCGGCGACATTCTGAGGACGGCGAGTATCTCTGTCATTTGCACAACAGATAATAAAGTAATCCAATTTCCTGGCCTCCCACAAATTATCCCTTCAAAGAAACACATCTACTCACAAAAAAAAATAAAAATAAAAAGCGGGAGCGTTACCTTGCAAGGGCTGTCAATCGCTAATCTTTCCTTATTGGCTTTGGGGAGAGATTAAAGAGCGAGCGCCGGAGACGTCCCTGACAGCTTTACTTATCACATGATGAGTCAATGAAAACCTGCCCTGAATATATCACCAGATTAGAGAGACGCAAAAGAAAGAAAAATAAAAAATAATATTTATTGATTTAAATTTAAACTTAAAGTTGATCTCTGTTCTAATCCCCCCTCACACACTGGACATCACCCAATCCACACCCCCCTCCCCCTCTCTAGGTAGATCCCCAAGTAGATAAAAAACTTGATAAAAAGGAAAAACAAAACTTTTTACCAGAATTTGTGGTCATGTGATCGTGGTTTGTGGTTTCTGAGTTTTCCTACTTCTGCACTAAAAAAATGGGATGGTCCTTCATTCAATCGCCTTGTCTCACCCTGTTGACATTGATGGTTCCTATTGGCTGTCCACCAGCCGGAGTCCTCACAAGGTCTTGAAGACTTCTGTGAAATTCTGATGACATTGCAACCACTGGAGATGTCCTCACAGGGCCTTGAAGACTACAGGGGAGTTGTGATGACATTGCAACCACTGGGGGTTTCCTCACAAGGTCTTGAAGACTTCTGTGGAGTTGTGATGACATTGCAACCACTGGTGGTGTACTCACAGGGTCTTGAAGACTTCAGGGCAGTTGTGATGACATTGCAACCACTGGTGGTGTTCTCACAGGGTCTTGAAGACTACAGTGAAGTTCTGATGACATCATAACCACTGGTGGTGTTCTCACAGGGTCTTGAAGACTCAGTGGAGTTGTGATGACATTATAACCACTGGAGGTGTCCTCACAGGGCCTTGAAGACTTAAGTGGAGTTGTGATGATATCATAACCATTGGTGGTGTACTCACAGGGTCTTCAAGACTTCAGGGGAGTTGTGATGACATTGCAACCACTGGTGGTGTCCTCACAGGGCCTTAAAAGACTTCAGGGGAGTTGTGATGACATTGCAACCACTGGTGGTGTCCTCACAGGGCCTTAAAAGACTTCAGGGGAGTTGTGATGACATTGCAACCACTGGTGGTGTCCTCACATGGTCTTGAAGACTTCAGTGGAGTTGTGTTGACATCACAACCATAGGTGGTGTTCTCACAGGGTCTTGAAGACTCCAGTGGAGTTGTGATGACATCATAACCACTGGTGGTGTACTCACAGGGTCTTCAAGACTTCAGGGAAGTTGTGATGACATTGCAATCACTGGTGGTGTCCTCACATGGTCTTGAAGAGTTCAGTGGAGTTGTGATGACATTGCAACCACTGGAGGTGTCCTAACAAGGTCTTGAAGACTTCAGTGGAGTTGTGTTGACATTACAACCACTGGTGGTGTTCTCACAAGGTCTTGAAGACTCCAGTGGAGTTCTGAGGACATCACAACCACTGGTGGTGTCCTCACAGGGTCTTGTTTATAAACAATGTTACCTTGTATCTCTATCTCCTTTCTGATCAATGTTTATAAACAATGTTACTTTGTATCTCTCTATCGTCGGTCTGATCAATGTTTGTAAACAATGTTACTTTGTATCTCTATCTCCTTTCTGATCAATGTTTATAAACAATGTTACTTTGTATCTCTCTATCTCCTGTCTCATCAATGTTTATAAACAATGTTACTTCCTATCTCTCTGGCTCGGTTCACATTGGTGCGATGCGAGAACCCTGCAAAAATCCACTGCCGGTTCCCGACTCGGGTGCAGTTCTCACCGCATTGTCAATACAAAGTTAATGACATCCCCAGATCGCTTCGCATATCGCAGTGCGAACTGTCAATTCAGACATGGAATCGGATCGCGTTGGGTGTGAACATTAATTTCTGATAGGGACCAAAAAAAAAAGGGTTTGGGTTCGACTTTGATCCGAATGCGATGCAAATTCAGTCATTTTTCAGCGATTTTTAACACAGCAGTGCGGTGCAATTCACATGCGATGCCGGACAGCGCACCAGTGTGAGCCGAGCCTCCATCTTCTTTTCTGATCAGTGTTTATAAACACTGTTCACGTATTTCTCTGTCTCACTGCAGTAGCCAAAGCGATCATCTATGGATTTCATCCCCGGAGTTGAACTTTAATTCCTTCCGCAGACAATCATCTCGGCGAAGAAGAAATCCAACAAACTTTTCTATAAACTTCTCCATTTCCTGGAACTTTTATCACCAAATATCTGGAAGTCACAAGTCGTGAAATGTGATCGGAATTTATTGTCTCTTTTATGTTTTTCTGATGAGAAAGTGAAGAAATATATTTCCAAGGTCAGCAGACTTTACACCGGGGGGCGGCGGGAGACACGCGGGGGACGCGCGGGGATTGCCCCGGGATCCGGGAAATGAATTTGATTTCTCCTTCTGCTGAAATTCAGACGCAGTTTTTTTATCACCGGAGATTCATAAGAAAACACGGCCTGGGAATCCGGCAGGAGAAAGAAGAGTTTGTAAAGTACAAATAAGACGTTCCGACTCTCCGCCCCAGAGATTGAAGGGGACCCGTCCGACCCGTCGTCACACCGCGCCTGGTGAGCCGGCCGTATCAGAAGGGGAAACACCATAGCGGGGGTCTCTGAACTGGGGGCAAGGTGCAGCCCTTTGCTTAACCACTAGAGGCCAGCGCTATACTGTAGCTGAATGACGGCTACGGCGCGGACCCCAATTGCCAGGAGGACGTCTACTGAACGCGCCCCGCTGTTGTCACTGAGACTCAGGTGATCACAGATCCGAGTATGTGGCCGATCCCGGCCCCATACCACATGATCAGCTGTCAGCTGGCACATCCACCTCATTAGTGCACACCAATGCCCCCTGCCAGTGCCACCTGCCAGTGACCACCAGTGCCCCCTGACGGGACACTATTCCTCCCACTGACACCAATGATGGGACACTATTTCTCCCACTGACACCAATGATGGGACACTATTCCTCCCACTGACACCAATGATGGGACACTATTCCTCCCACTGATACCAATGATGGGACACTATTCCTCCCACTGACACCAATGATGGGACACTATTCCCCCCACTGACACCAATGATGGGACACTATTCCTCCCACTGATACCAATGATGGGACACTATTCCTCCCACTGACACCAATGATGGGACACTATTCCTCCCACTGACACCAATGACGGGACACTATTCCTCCCACTGATACCAATGATGGGACACGATTCCCCCCACTGACACTAATGATGGGACACTATTCCTCCCACTGATACCAATGATAGGACACTATTCCTCCCACTGATACCAATGATGGGACGCTATTCCTCCCACTGATACCAATGATTGGACACTATTCCCCCCACTGACACCAATGATGGGACACTATTCCTCCCACTGATACCAATGATGGGACACTATTCCTCCCACTGATACCAATGATGGGACACTATTCCTCACACTGACACCAATGATGGGACACTATTCCTCCCACTGACACCAATGATGGGACACTATTCCTCCCACTGATACCAATGACGGGACACTATTCCTCCCACTGATACCAATGACGGGACACTATTCCTCCCACTGACACCAATGACGGGACACTATTCCTCCCACTGATACCAATGATGGGACACTATTCCTCCCACTGTCACCAATGATGGGACACTATACCCCCCACTGACACTAATGATGGGACACTATTACTCCCACTGATACCAATGATGGGACACTATTCCTCCCACTGATACCAATGATGGGACACTATTCCCCCCACTGACACCAATGATGGGACACTATTCCTCCCACTGATACCAATGATGGGACACTATTCCTCCCACTGATACCAATGATGGGACACTATTCCTCCCACTGATACCAATGATGGGACACTATTCCTCCCACTGATACCAATGATGGGACACTATTCCTCCCACTGACACTAATGATGGGACACTATTCCTCCCACTGACACCAATGATGGGACACTATTACTCCCACTGATACCAATGATGGGACACTATTCCTCCCACTGATACCAATAATGGGACACTATTCCCCCCACTGACACCAATGATGGGACACTATTCCCCCCACTGACACCAATGATGGGACACTATTCCTCCCACTGATACCAATGATGGGACACTATTCCTCCCACTGACACTAATGCTGGGAAACTATTCCTCCCACTGACACCAATGATGGAACACTATTCCTCCCACTGACACCAATGATGGGACACTATTCCTCCCACTGACAGCAATGATGGGACACTATTCCTCACACTGACAGCAATGATGGGACACTATTCCTCACACTGACACCAATGATGGGACACTATTCCTCCCACTGACACCAATGATGGGACACTATTCCTCCCACTGACACCAATGATGGGACACTATTCCTCCCGCTGATACCAATGATGGGACACTATTCCTCCCACTGATACCAATGATGGGACACTATTCCTCCCACTGAAACCAATGATGGGGACACTATTCCTCCCACTGACACCAATGATGGGACACTATTCCTCCCACTGATACCAAAGATACATTTTTTTCTCCTAATGATGCCAAGGCAATGTCTACAACTGATGGCCACAGTCCAGCCCCCTTACAGCTTCATAGCCAGTGAACTTCCTCTTTGTTTCTAAAAGTCTGGGGACCCTTCACAGCAACTGAACACAACCCACAAATGACAGTACCGGCCCCGGCCTACAGGGCTGCTTGTAATTAGACCATCAAATACTCTTGCAATTACGTAAGACATGACTTTTTTTTCTGCAGCCCCCCCCCAAGAGATTAAAATCTATAAAATGAACTAATACATTCCAACAATTCCTCGCGTTCCAGTCCTACGGCCGCACGTCGCATCCACTTTGCCGGTAAAACTGGAGCTTCTCTTAAAATAAACATTTCATTTTTTTTTCATTTATTCCTTTGCGACGCCCACATGGGAAAAAAAAAGTGTCAACTAAAACAATTATCAACTAAAATATTGAAAGGATCGTTCCCGGGTATATACATTTTTATCCGGCTGATCTATTATTCAATGCGTGAGCTCTGAAGACGTAAATGGGAAACACTGATAAAGTGGTCACTAACCAGAGGGCGGAAACAAAGCGTAGACACCCGATCGCACCTCCTAAGTAGAGCGCAGTGCCCGGGGACGACCACTTCTCCACATTAAACCTCAAAGGCTCATATATAAAATTAGACTGGGAGTAGAAATAAAGCACGCTATGCTCTAGTTAGCCTTGGAAAGGATCACAAACACAGACAACATTTACCAAGATGAGTACACAGGAGTCTGTCTGTTCCCTTCCCATGTCGCCCTTTTTTTTTTCTTTATCTTATGTAAGCAATTTAACCGCTTGCTGACTGGCTAACGCCCATATGGCACGGGCAGGCAAGGGAGGGCTGGCAGGGGGGGGCAGGGTGGAAATCTTCCCCTGGGCTGGTGACACTATGCACAGCCACCGGCCGCCACTACCAAATGCTGTTTTTGCAGAGCAGGAATATGCCTGCTGGAGCTCTGTTAACACAGCTGTGTCAGCTCCGAGGTAGATGGCTACAGAGCTGAGCTATGTCTCATCTCACACATAGCTCAGCCTCAGCGCACACCAGCGACTATTTACACAATTGTCCACAGCATGCACCCTTAAATCAAGTTTCCCAGAACACCCCTTACATGAGATATGATGTATATGTGGTCTGTGCGGACTCTGATGTAAGGGGAGGCTCTGTGCGGACTCTGATGTAAGTGGGGGCTCTGTGCGGACTCTGATGTAAGGACTCTGTGGGCACGCACGCACGCATGCCAAAAAACAAATGACGACAAATTTTATTTTTCCTTTGTGCTGCTGTGGCATAGGCAGTGGCAAAGCTAGACATCCTTTCATGGGACAGCGTCAGTAAGGCCGATGTTGGTGTCAGTAGGGCAGTGGACCATTGGCAGCTGGTGTGTTCTTCTTTTCGGGGGGGGGCGGCAAACAACACCCCCTGGTGGGTGAGACAGCTAGCTTCACCCCAGCGGCGCAGGAGCACTTTCCCGTTTGTGTGGCGTGTAGGGTGGCGTGTGGTCTCCTCTCCTGAAGTGCGGGCTCCGCTGTGTGTCTCTTCTTCCGCCAAAGCACTTGGCATCCAATAGGCAGGGCCACTGATAGGGGGGACCAACAGTCCTCCTGTAGGAGGCCCGGGCACACAGGGGGGCCCAAACTGCAGGAGGTGTGGTCGGGCGGAGGTGTAATTACAGAAAGATGCCCGGTGCTGCTCTCTGCAGCTGCTGAAAGTCGTTTTCTCTCCCTTCCACTGGCTTTCAGCTGCTGCAGGGAGAGACACAGGGCATCGTTCCTGTAATTGATTTAATCACTTCCCCCCACACAGATCCCCCTCCTTGTTCTGCCTACTTATGATCCCCCCATGTGCACCCCCCATCACTGTGCTGCACCCCCCTCCTGTGGCACTGTTGGCTTCCCTGTCCTGTTAAAAAAATGATTGTAAACATTTTTTTTTATTATAAATTAAAAAAATTATGAAAAAAGGGTTAATTCAAAAGATGGCCCCCCTACAGGAGGACTGGTGGTCCCCCCTATCAGTGGCCCTGCCTGAACCCTACAGTTGAAGGTGACACCTACTGCCAGCTATTATGTTTGTGTCCGCTGAAATAGATTTTTGTGTATTTTTAGTGAAAATCTTGTTTTGATATATTGGTGGGGTCCCACCAGGTAGGCTGTATGGGGCCCCGTGATTTCTACCAGCAGCCCTGCCAATAGGATTGGCCAATCGGGAAACAGGTCTCACGACCTGCCTCCTGATTGGCGGGGAGGAACTTTAGAGTGAAAATAGCGACACAGCGGCACTTACCCGTTTGTGTGGTGGGGCTGTGGTTTCCTCTCCTGGAGCGCGTGCAGCGGCGGCTCCGGTGTCCGCTCCTCACGCTTCCTCCGCCGTGTGGTCTCCTCTTCCGCAAATCACTAGGCATCCAATAGGAGCGCCTGATGCTTTGGCCAATCTCACGACCTGCCTTCTGATTAGCGGGGATAGCAACACGGCGGCACTTACTCATTTGTGTGGTGGGGCTGTGGTGTCCTCTCCTGGAGCGCGTGCAGCGGCGGCTCCGGTGTCCGCTCCTCAAGCTTCCTCCGCCGTATGTCTCCTCTTTGGCCAAAGCGCTAGGCATCCAATAGGAACGCCTAGCGCTTTGGCCAATTGGGACACAGGTCTTATGACCTGCCTCCTGATTGGCGGGGAGGAACTTTAGTGTGAAAATAGAAAAGATTCATTCGCTATCGGCACACAACTGGTTGGAAGCTGAACGCAGTGCTCTGCGCTCCGAGACCACAGTTTTTTTAAGCCTCTACATACAGTAGAGAAGGAAGTTTGTCCCCAAGCTGTTCTACTAAGTCAAGGGCGTTGAACCAAATTTATGCCATGTTGCTCCTGATTGGCGGGGAGGAACGTTAGAGTGAAAATTGCGACACAGCGGCACTTACCCGTTTGTGTGGTGAAGCTGTGGTGTCCTCTCCTGGAGCGCGAGCAGCGGCGACTCTGGTGTCCGCTCCTCAAGCTTCCTCCACCGTATGTCTCCTCTTCCGCAAAAGCACTAGGCATCCAATAGGAACGCCTGACGCTTTGGCCAATCTCACGACCTGCCTTCTGATTAGCGGGGATAGCAACACGGCGGCACTTACCCCTTTTGTGTGGTGGGGCTGTGGTGTTCTCTCCTGGAGGCTCCGGTGTCCGCCTCCTCCGCCGATTCCTCCGCCGCGTGTCTCCTCTTCCACCAATGAGCTACGCATTCAATAGGATCGCCTGACCCTTTGGCCAATCTGGTTGGCGGGGAGGAACTTTAGAGCGAAAATAGCGGAAAATCATTCGCTGTCGGCACACAACTGGATGGGAGCTGAGCGCAGTGCTCTGCTCTCCGAGAGCACTTTTTTTTTTAAGCCTATTGGAGCCTCTGCATACAGTAGAGAAGGAAGTTTGTCCTCTAGTTGTTCTACCAAGTCAAGGGCGTTGAACCAAATTCCTGCCATGTTGCTCTTACTGGCCCACAGGCTCACTTTAATTAATCCTCGTTATATCACTTCCACCTTCCTCTTCAGTCCCCCCAACCCCATGTCCTCCCTATTGTGTCTTTGTGTCTTGGTGGAATTTCTTAGCGTCTGTGTATCTCAGTACAATGGCTTGAAACTCATATACTATTTCCTGCTGGTTTTTCTTTTATACCTTTGAAATCCATCTTACTTCTCAGCTTCAATAGACAGCATGCCTGCCTTTATTCCATATCCACACACTCAATATCTTCTGTTAGCATAATCTAATTCAAGCACGGCTTATATATAATTATCTTCATAAGCCTGGAATAATTAGGATTGCTGCAACAAATTGTTTGTGTTCAACAGCAATGGCATCTCCCAGGTTGATTATAATGTGTTTGTATAACATGCAGTAGGACTGGGAATAGCATTAGCATAGCTACAGGGGCTTTAGGTGTTTAGCACCCTCATAGCTTGGTTGATATGCAGCTAGGTACATATTTTTTTGGGGTCCCTCTGTAGTAAATGGGACAGTTATTGATTGCTTTTGGCTGTTCTGGATCTCACAGGCTGCAGGTTTGATTGCTCTCCTCTGCTTTCTAGAGGCTTCTGGAACATAAAGGATGGAGCAAGGCAAGTGCAGCCTAAGGGGCAGATCCACAAAGAGACAGGGGAGGGCTGGCAGCCTTAGGCCTGGGGGACAAGTCCAGTCAAGTGGCCCATAAAGCGTGGAAAAGTGATGGAACGAGGAAAACAGTCTAAGATTTTTTTTTTGATCACAAGAGTCCGCACAGAACCCCCTTACATCAGAGACCGCACAGATGCCCCCCTTACATCAGAGTCTGCACAGATGCCCCCCTTACATCAGAGTCCGCACAGAGGCCCCCCTTACATCAGAGTCCGCACAGAGGCCCCCCTTACTTTAGAGTCTGCACAAAGGCCCCCCTTACATCAGAGTCCGCACAGAGGCCCCCCTTACATCAGAGTCCGCACAGAGGCCCCCCTTACATCAGAGTCCGCACAGAGGCCCCCCTTACTTTAGAGTCTGCACAAAGGCCCCCCTTACATCAGAGTCCGCACAGAGGCCCCTCTTACATCAGAGTCTGCACAGAGGCCCCCCTTACATCAGAGTCCGCACAGAGCCTCCCCTTACATCAGAGTCCTCGTGTCTGTGCAGAGAGAGAAGGGGATGTCAGTGCTGGTGTGTGCTGAGGCTGAGCTATGTGTGAGACGAGACATAGCTCAGCTCTGCAGCCATCTACCTCGGAGCTGACACAGGCACGGCTGCACAGTGGGAGGTGAGCAGCGGCCGTGACCTGTGTTAACAGAGCTCCAGCAGGCATATTCCTACTCTGCAAAAACAGCATTCGGTAGTGGCGGCCGGTGGCTGTGCATAGTGTCACCAGCCCGGGGGAAGATTTCCACCCTGCCCCCCCTGCCAGCCCTCCCCTGCAAAGAGAGTACGCCGGCGTATCTACTGATACGCCGGCGTACTTTCAAATTTCCCGCGTCGTATCTTCAGTTTGAATCCTCAAACCAAGATACGACGGCATCTGGGTTAGATCCGACAGGCATACGGCTAATTAGCTATTTCCGACGATCCACGAACGTACGCGCGGCCGTCGAATTCTCTTACGTCGTCTCTAGTCGGCTTTTTCCGGCGTATAGTTAAACCTGCCATGTTAAGTATGGCCCGTCGTTCCCGCGTTTAATTTGAATTTTTTTTTTTCGTTTGCTTAAGTCGTCCGTGATTTGAGATGGACGTAATTTACGTCCACGTCCTTGCGACGTCATTTAGAGTAATGCACGGCGGGAAATTTAGAAACGGAGCATGCGCAGTTCGTTCGGCGCGGGGACGCGCTTCATTTAAATGAAACACGCCCCCTACTCGCCGATTTGAATTAGGCGCCGTTACGCCGCGAGAGATGCACTTCGCCGCCGTAACTTACTGCGCAAATTCGTTGAGGATTCAAACCCAAAATAGTAAGATACGGCGGCATAGCGTATCTCAGATACGTTGCGCTGGGGCAGATCTTTGTGAATCTGCCCCTAAATATTTAGTGTGCTCCAGCCAGGGGAGTGCTGGCAGCCTTATGCCGCGTACACACCATCACTTTCTGCGATGTAAAACTGCGACGTTTTCTGCGATTGAAAAAAACGACATTTTTGAAACTTCAATTTGAACAACGACGTAGCATACACACCATCACTTTTTCCCAACGCTCTAGCAAAGCGCAGTTCCGTCAATCACGCACGACGTCACTATAAAGGGTCGTTTCCATGCGGAAGACGGCCTATTTTGCTGATATCGTGTTGCTGCGTGTTAGTAAAAGTTTGGTGAGAGACGATTCGTGATTTTCAGTGTTTGTGCTTTAAATTTCGTTTTCTGTCGTACAGTTTGTGTATTTGTCGTCTGATCTGTGATACAGTGCTTGTAATAAGGACGTATTTGTTTAGGCATTACGTTTTTGTGTGCACGGTGCTGTTTAGCAGGTCGTTCTTCAGAGGCCATTCTGTACTTCAGGGTGTAATTTTTAGTCTGATCTGATTTGACGACCGTTTTCTAGTTTCAGAGCCCTTCGTGTTTGTTGCAGATGAGGCTTTTGCTTTGGGTCCCCACCTCATGAGGCCATTTTCCCCAACGCACCCTCACCCATGAGAGGAGGGTTTTTAATTATCGGCTGGCCAGGGCAAGACGTGTGGTAGAGAATGCCTTTGGAATCATGGCCAGCCGATTCAGATTGTTTTTAACAGCAATCAACCTTGCGGAATATAAATGGAATCACATCATCTTATGTTGTTGCATTCTACACAATTATTTAAGAAGACATTCGCACAATTACCTATCGGTATTGCCTGATGAGGCAGATCTTGTGGCTCCGGAGCCGGGACGTGAGGCTAGCCATAGAGGCTTGGCCCCCCAAACCGCACGTGCAGTGCGTCAATCCTATGTGGATTATTTTATGGGGAGGGGGGCCATTGCAATGCCCGATCTTCACTAAAAAATAAAAAATTAATTTTTCTGGATAAAACAGTGTAATTATTTATAGTATAATTGTTTTTTCTTATTTTGGGTATTGTTTACTTTTCCTAGGTTCTCATCCAGCCATGTGTTTGGGATGTACTAAATTCCCATCAGTGTCAATCTTATTAACTCTACAAATATACCTGAGTAATTTAATGAGTCAGCATTGATACAAAGAACTAGCCACACATTTTTTACAGTACAAATATCTTAATTTTTTTGCAAGAATTCTTACAAAATAGAATAATTTTTATAATTTTTTTTTTTTATGACAAAATAGAATAATTTTTATTATTTTTTTTTTTTATTATTTATAACAAAATAGAATTATTTTTATTATTATTATTTTTTTATATATATATATATATATATATATATATATATATATATATATATATATATATATATATATATATATATATATATATATATATATATATATATATATATATGACAAAATAGAATAATTTTTATTATTTTTTTTTTTTTTTTTATTTATGACAAAATAGAATCATTTTTATTATTTTTTTATTTTTTTTATTTGGTAAAATAGAATCACTTTTATTATTTTTTTGTTTTTTTTTGATTTGGTAAAATAGAATCACTTTTATTTTTTTTATTTTTTTTTACATATAAAATATATATATATTTTTTTTAAAAGAAATAAAAGGACCCCAACAAATTAAACCCTCCCCAAAACATTTATCAAATTTTTAAGCTGGCGTTCTAGCGTTTTCGCTTTGTGGCGAATTTCCCGGCAGGCCAGACGGATGTCCTCGACTTGGACCCTGCAGGACAATACCTCTGCGATGAGGAGCTGGGCACTATAGGTGTCAAGTCCCTCACCAGCCCGATTTCTTCCTGAAATGTGGGACCAAAACATGTGTTAAAATAATGTAGGCCTACATCTATATTACCTGAAACTGTGGTATATGTTACCAGGGCCGCCATCGGGGGGGTACAGGCAGTACACCTGTAAGGGGCCCGGATGGCAACCACCCTTTTTTTTTAATAAAAAAAATATATATATTTTTTATATGTTTTTATTTTTTATTAAAGGGACAATTTTTTTTTTTTTAGGGGCCCGGAGGCCCCCAGGGCCCCGAATGGCAACCCCCCCTTTTTTTATTATTTTTTTATATAAAATATATATATATATATTTTAATATATTTTTATTAAAGGGCCAATTTTTTTTTTTTTTAATAAATGTTTATTTTTTTTTATATATTAAAGGGCCCAGAGGTTTCTTTTCTTTTTATTAAAGGGCCTAGAGGTCCCGGATGACAACCCCCCTTTTTTTGTAATTTATTTTGAAAACTTATTTGTATATATATATATATATATATATATATATATATATATATATATATATATATATATATATATATATATATATATATATATATATATATATATATATATATATATATATATATATATATATATATTAATAAAGGGCCCAGAGGTCCCCAGGGCCCCAGATGGCAACCCCTCCTTTAAAAATATTTTTTGTAAAGGCCCCCCCCGCTTCTCAATTTCTGGCGGCAGCACCCCCCCCCCCCCCCCGGTTCTCTACTCCAGGGGGCCCATGCCTAAAGCTGTGTAAGGGGCCCCCTAATTCCTGATGGCGGCCCCGACCCCGGTGTTGTTTTCAGGACAAACTGTGCTTTCATTTTTTGGCATATAGCAATGGATAAAAAAAAAAATGAAAGAAAAAAAAAAAGAAGCTGCACTGCTCATAATACAATGTCGCAGCTTTTTGCCGTGCTTTCCGTGATTTTGGATACGATTTTGATGCATTTTGCGTCTTTTATTCATTTTTTATCTCTGTTTATTTGGCCAAGTTATTGTTGGACAGATTAACCACTTAGGCCCCTTTCACACTGGGGCGGGAGGTGCGCCGGTGGCAAAGCGCCGATTTACCACCAATTTCGCAGCACTATTCTGCTGCTAGCGGCCCCCGCGCGCTAGCGGCCGAGAAAGGGTTAAAAACCGCCTCTGCATTGATTTCAATGGGCAGGAGCGGTGGAGGAGCGCTATACACACCGCTCCAAAGATGCGGCTAGCAGGACTTTTTTTTACCATCCTGCCGGCGTACCACTCCAGCGTGAAAGCCCTTGGGGCTTTCACGCTGGAGACGCCTGTTTAGGATTGTTTTGCAGGCGCTTTTTATAGCGCAAGCCGTTCCAGTGTACAGGGCCGTCTTAATAGAATCATGGGCCCCTGGGCAAAGTAATGCTCTGGGGCCCCTACAATGATGACAGTGCAGGTAAACAGACATCAAGTAGGTAAGAGGCAGACTGCCCCCCCTGTGTATTCATCACTCTCAGTGCCTCAGTGCCATCACTCTCAGTGCCATTTTCGGGGCAACGTGGGCTTCAGGACCAGCTGCTTTGGGGAAAATGCGGGGGGGGAGGGGGCAGCATTTTACAGGGCACAGTGGCAACAATTAAAGGGCACGGTAGTGACAATTGATGTTGGCACAGTGGTAACAATTAATGGCACAGTGGCTGCGTTTGGCATGGCACAGTGGCGACAATTGATGGGCACAGTGGCGACAATTGATGGCACAGTGGCTGCAATTGATGGCATGGCACAGTGGTGACAATTTATTTTGTAGGCGCTATAACTTTTGCTCAAACAAATCAATACACGCTTATTGCGATTTTTTTTTTTTTAAACAAAAATATGTAGAAGAATGCGTATCGGCCTAAACTGAGAAAAAAAAATGTAAAAAAAAAAAATGGGATATTATTATAGCAAAGAGTAAAAAAAAAAAAAAAATATTGTGTCTTTTTTTGTTTATAGCGCAAAAAGTAAAAACCGCAGAGGTGATGAAATACCACCAAACGAAAGCTCTATTTGTGGGGAAAAAAGATAAAAATATCATTTGGGTACAGCGTTGTATGACCGCGCAATTGTCATTCAAAGTGCGTCAGCGCTGAAAATTGGTCTGGGCAGGAAGGGGGGGGGGGGTTACGTGCCCGGTAAGGAAGTGGTTAATAATACAAAGTGTTAAAGTGTAACTTTTGATAAGAAAAAAACAATCCCTTCTCATGATTTTTGTCATTACATTTAGGAAACATTGTAGCAGATCCTCCCTACCTCTTCTGGCTTGTCTCACCTTCTCCACACTGATTCCTGATGGGAGGGGCGGCTCTCATTACAATCACCTGGTGGGCAATCCGTTTAACCCCTTCCTGACAAAGGTCAAAGAAATCCCTGGACACAGTTTTGTAGCTTTGTTAGGAAAATGTACCCCGGGCAGGGCCTCCATCAGGGGGGTACAGGCAGTACACATGTAAGGGCCCCGGATGGCAACCCCCCTTATTTTTTTTTATAAAAAAAATATATTTATTTTTTATATATTTTTATTTTTTACTAAAGGGCCACATTTTTTTTTCTTTAGAGGTCCGGAGGTCCCCAGCGGCCCGGAGGCCCCCGGATGGCAACCCCCCTTTTTTTTAATCTATTTTTTATATAAAATATATATATTTTATTTAATATATTTTTATTAAAGGGCCAATTTAATTTTTTTTATAAATGTTTATTTTTTTTTTTTATATATATAAAAGGGCCCAGAGGTTTATTTTTTTTATTTTTTACTAAAGGGCCCAGAGGTCCTGGATGACAACCCCCGTTTTTTTTTAATTAAATATTTTTTTTTTTTATATATATATCATTATTAAAGGGCCCAGAGGTCCCCAGGGCCCCTCCTTTAATATATATATATATTTTTATTTCTTCTTTTTTTGTAAAAGCCCCCCCCCCCCCCCCGGTGTTGTTTTCAGGACAAACTGGGCTTTCATTTGTTGGCATATAGCAATGTATTAAAAAAAAGAAAGAAAAAAAAAAAAAACGCCGCACTGCTCATAATACAATGTCACAGCTTTTTGCCGTGCTTTCCGTGATTTTGGATACGGTTTTGATGCGTTTTGCGTCTTTTATTCATTTTTTATCTCTGTTTATTTGGCCAAGTTATTGTTGGACAGATTAACCACTTAGGCCCCTTTCACACTGGGGCGGGAGGTGCGTCGGTGGTAAAGCGCCGATTTACCGCCAATTTTGCAGCACTATTCTGCGGTTTTACCCCCCGCGCGCTAGCGGCCGAGAAAGGGTTAAAAACTGCCTCTGCATTGATTTCAATGGGCAGGAGCGGTATACACGCCGCTCCAAAGATGCGCCTAGCAGGACTTTTTTTTACCGTCCTGCCGGCGTACCGCTCCAGCGTGAAAGCCCTGGAGACACCTGTTTAGGATTGGTTTGCAGGCGCTTTTTTTAGCGCAAACCGTTCCAGTGTACAGGGCCGTCTTAACAGCATCATGGGCCCCTGGGCAAAGTAATGCTCTGGGGCCCCTACAGTGATGACAGTGCAGGAAAACAGACATCAAGTAGGTAGGAGGCAGACTGCCCCCCCTGTGTATCCATCACTCTCAGTGCCATCATGGGGGCCCCCATTTTAGGGGCAACGTGGGCTCAAGGACCAGCTGCTTTGGGGAAAATGCAGGGGCCCCCCATGCGGGGGGGGGGGAGGGGGCAGCATTTTACAGGGCACAGTGGCAACAATTAAAGGGCACAGTGGTGACAATTGATGTTGGCACAGTGGTAACAATTAATGGCACATTGGCTGCGTTTGATGGCACAGTGGCTGCGTTTGGCATGGCACAGTGGCTGCGTTTGATGGTCACAGTGGCGACAATTGATGGTACAGTGGCGACAATTGATGGCACAGTGGCGACAATTGATGGCACAGTGGCGACAATTGATGGCACAGTGGCGACAATTGATGGCACAGTGGCGACAATTGATGGCACAGTGGCGACAATTGATGGCACAGTGGCTGCGTTTGATGGCATGGCACAGTGGTGACAATTGATGGGCACAGTGGTGATAAATGATGGCACAGTAGCTGCATTGCATGGCACAGTGGCTGCATTTGAAGGCATGGCACAGTGGCGACAATTGATGGCACAGTGGCGACAATTGATGGCATGGCACAATAGCGACAATTGATGGCATGGCACAGTGGCTGCATTTGATGGGCACAGTGGCGACAATTGATGGCATGGCACAGTGGCGACAATTGATGGCATGGCACAGTGGCTGCATTTGATGGGCACAGTGTGGCTGCAATTGTTTTTTTTTTTTCGTTTGTTTGCGCCCCCCCAAAAAATGTTGAGCACCAGCCGCCACTGGTGTGAACCCAGCTATAGGCAGCTATGTGCGCTAATCACAGGCAGGGAGACATTGTCCCGATGCTCGGCTGCAGAGATCGGAAAATGTCTCCCTGGCTGTGATTGGCGCAGCGCCGTGCCGACTTCCTGGCGGGCTCTGCACGTGGACTGTGCGAACACGCCGGAGCTCATCCCTACTGTACAGTAATCTCTAGCAACCAATCAACAAGAAGAAATTATGCGCTGGAACCTCTAGCAACTAATCAGTGAGCCGTAATGTGTGCTGTAACCCTTGGCAACCAGTAAGTGGTAATGATATGCTGTAACCTCTGGAAACTAATCAATGAGCCGTAATGTGTGCTGTAACCTCTAGCAACCAGTCAGTATGTGGTAATGATATGCTGTAACCTCTGGCAACTAATCAGTGACCTGTAATATGTGCTGTAACCCTTGGCAACCAGTCAGTATGTGGTAATGATATGCTGTAACCTCTGGCAACCAGTCAGTAAGTGGTAATGATATGCTGTAACCTCTGGCAACTAATCACAATCACTGCCTGATCTGACACAGTAAACTGATTTTAAGTCTGGCTGATATTTATTGTATGTCTCAGAGCAGGTGGAGGGCAAAATTGCATGGAGGGGGGGGGGGGGGGGGCACTTCATCACCAAGCATCAACTAAATGGGGCACAGGATCAATGACCACCAACTAAAGATGCCACTTTATTACAACCACCAACTAAAGGGGGCACTTTATCATTAAGCATCAACTAAATGGGGTACGGGATCAATGATCACCAACTAAAGATGCCACTTTATTACCAACTAAAAGAGGTGCTTGACCCCCCCGATCACCAACCCAACGTGGCATGGGATCAATGACCACTGACTAAAGTGGGCACATCATAACCGACCACTTTTCACAGTACATGGATCCTAGAGAAATACTCCAGTCTTGACTGCTGCACTCTGTAGGGTGTTCTGATCAGAGTTTATCATCATGAGCTCTGGCGTGTTCGCATGCTACACGTGCAGAGCCCGCCAGGAAGTGTGCACGGCGCTGCGCTAATCACAGCCAGGGAGACATTTCCCGATCTCTGCAGCCGAGCATCGCGACAATGTCTCCCTGGCTGTGATTAGCGCAGCGCCGTGCACACTTCCTGGCGGGCTCCGCACGTGTAGCATGCGAACACGCCAGAGCTCATCCTTAGTGTTAACCCCTTCCCTGCCAGTCACATCTACACAGTAATCAGTGCATATTTATAGCACTTTTCACTGTATAAATGGTCGCAAAATAGTGTCAAAAGTGTCCGATATGTCCGCCACAATATCGCAGTCCTGACAAAAATCGCAGATCGCCGCCATTATTAGTAAAAGTAAAAAAAAAAAAAAAAAAATTTATAAAAACTTCATAAATCTATCCCCTATTTTGTAGACGCTATAACTTTTGCTCAAACAAATCGATAAACGCTTATTGCGATTTTTTTTTTTTAACAAAAATATGTAGAAGAATACGTATCGGCCTAAACTGAGGGAAAAAAAATGTTAAAAAAAAAATGGGATATTATTATAGCAAAAAGTAAAAAAATAAATAAAATATTGGGGGTTATTTACGAAAGGCAAATCCACTTTGCACTACAAGCGCACTGAAAGCGCAGTCGCTGTAAATCTAAGGGGGACATGCAAGGAAAATAAAAAACATAATTTTAGCTTGCACATGATTGGATAATAAAATCAGCAGAACTTCCCCTCATTTCACATCTACCCCCTCAGATTTACAGCGACTGCACTGAAAGTTCACTTGTAGTGCAAAGTGGATTTGCCTTTAGTATATAACCCCCATTGTGTCTTTTTTTTGTTTATAGCGCAAAAAGTAAAAACCGCAGAGGTGATGAAATACCACCAAAAGAAAGCTCTATTTGTGGGGAAACAATGATAAAAATATAATTTGGGTACAGCGTTGTATGACCGTGCAATTGTCATTCAAAGTGCGTCAGCGCTGAAAATTAGTCCGGGCAGAAAGGGGGGTTTACGTGCCCGGTAAGGAAGTGGTTAATAATACAAAGTGTTAAAGTGTAACTTTTGATAAGAAAAAACAATCCCTTCTCATGATTTTTGTCATTACATTTAGGAAACATTGTAGCAGATCCTCCCTACCTCTTCTGGCTTGTCTCACCTTCTCCACACTGATTCCTGATGGGAGGGGCGGCTCTCATTACAATCACCTGGTGGGCAATCCGTTTAACCCCTTCCTGACAAAGGTCAAAGAAATCCCTGGACACAGTTTTGTAGCTTTGATAGGTACAAATCACCACAACTACGTTGTGTACCCCAGTCAGAGCCGCCATCAGGGGGGTACAGGCAGTACACCTGTAAGGGGCCCGGATGGCAACCCCCTTTTTAAAAAAAAATATATATATATATATATTTTTTATATATATTTTTATTTTTATTAAAAGGGACAATTTTTTTTTTTTTTAGAGGTGCGGAGGTCCCCAGAGCCCCGGATGGCAACCCCCCTTTTTTTTATTTATTTTTTATATAAAATATATATAATTTTTTTATATATTTTTATTAAAGGGCCAACTTTTTTTTTTTTTTTTATAAATGTTTATTTTATTTTTTTATATATTAAAGGGCCCAGGGGTTTTTTTTTTTTTTTTTATTAAAGGGCCCCCCTTTTTTTGTAATTTCTTTTAAAAAATTATTTGTATATATATAATATTATTATTATTAAAGGGCCCAGAGCAGAGGTCCCCAGATGGCAACCCATCCTTTTAAATATATATATATATATATATTAGTGCTGTCAAACGATTAAAATTTTTAATCGCGATTAATCGCATTAATGTCATAGTTAACTCACGATTAATCGCTCTAATTTATGACGAATTTCCCCACAAATATCGCACAATTCTGCAAGTGATTATAATTTATTATCGCTGTTTTCTAGCTGATCTAAAACCATTTTTGACATAAAGGGACACTTTTGGACAATCTACAGTTTTTCAGGCAGAAAGAATAGTTTTTATTTTATAAAAGAACATGTAGGACACTGGGCAGACCACTAGGGACAAGGGGGGTGTGTATTTTTTACATACAGTACTGTAATCTATAAGATTACAGTATACTGTGTGTATTGTGTTTGTTTACTTTTTTAAATTTGGCGCCGTTCTCCGCTCCCGTGCGTCGTAACGTCGCAGGGAACGGAGCTCGGCGGCACACAGGCACTGTGAATCGAGCGAGGAGGACCCGCCAAGCGAGGAGGACCCGCCAAGCAAGGAGGACCCGCTCGATCACACAGCGGGGTGGCATCGCTGGATCCAGGGACAAGGTGAGTAACTTGCCTGTGAATCCAGCGAAAAGGTAAGCCGCGCCGCTGCACACTCTGCATGTCCACCCTGCGTTAATCGCGCGATAAAAATATTGACGGCGTTAACATGGGTTTGCGTTAACGCCGTTAATATCGCGTTTAACGCACAGCCCTAATATATATATATATATATATATATATATATATATATATATATATATATATTATGTATATATATTTTTTTATCATATTATTATCATATTATATATATATTTTTCTATTTCTTCTTTCTTTGTAAAGGGCCCCCCCCCCTGTTATCTGCTCCAGGGGGCCCATGCCTAAACCTGCGTAAGGGGCCCCCTAATTCCTGATGGCGGCCCTGTATGTTACTTTACCGGATGTTGTGGCAGGTTCCCCTTCGTCTATATCCCTCGGGGGTGTGGCTTGGTTGGCTGGTGCCTCCTGCCTTGCTGCTTCATTGTGCCCTACGAGATTGAAGAAAGGGAAAACATGAGGTTAAAACATTAGAGCGGCCTGAAAGGAAATAAAAATATTTTTTGGAAAAGAAAAGATGGCAATATTGGTGTTTTGCAAAAGCATTCAAAGAAGATAGACCAGTATTTAATCCGTTTACAAAGTAATTCATAATCTTGGTCCAATTGGTGTATTTTTCTATATGGAAACTAACCAATTATCCCCTGGATCTGCTCAGCCCTGTGTGACACCCGACATAGGTTGTGATTGTGACAAACAATTGTGCTACTGAGTCCACATGTGCAAGAAAAAACTGCTGAGCAAACGCTCCTTTTTCTGTATATAAAGGTCTTTATTTTTAAAACAATATAATCAGAAACACATTCACATCAAAACCACAATTGATGACACCTTAACCACTTACCCCCCGGACCATATTGCTGCCCAAAGACCAGAGTACTTTTTGCGATTCGGGACTGCGTCGCTTTAACAGACAATTGCGCGGTCGTGCGACGTGGCTCCCAAACAAAATTGGCGTCCTTTTTTTCCCACAAATAGAGCTTTCTTTTGGTGGTATTTGATCACCTCTGCGGTTTTTAGTTTTTGCGCTATAAACAAAAATAGAAAGCCAATTTTGAAAAAAATGAATATTTTTTACATTTTGCTATAATAAATATCCCCCAAAAATATATAAAAAAACATTTTTTTTCCTCAGTTTAGGCCGATACGTTTTCTTCTACATATTTTTCGTAAAAAAAAATCGCAATAAGCGTTTATTGATTGGTTTGCGCAAAAGTTATAGCGTTTACAAAATAGGGGGTATTTTTATGTCATTTTTATTATATTTTTTTTACTAGTAATGGCGGCGATCAGCGATTTTTTTTTCCGGTATTGCGACATTATGGCGGACACTTCGGACACTTTTGACACATTTTTGGGACCATTGGCATTTTTATAGTGATCAGTGCTATAAAAATGCATTGGATTACTATAAAAATGCCACTGGCAGTGAAGGGGTTAACACTAGGGGGTGGGGAAGGGGTTAAGTATGCCTGGGTGTGTTCCTACTGTGGGGGGGGGGTGGCCTCACTAGGGGAAACACTGATCCTCGGTTCATACATTGTATGAACCGAAGATCAGCATTTCCCCTGCTGACAGGACCGGGAGCTGTGTGTTTACACACACAGCTCCCGGTCCCCGCTCTGTAACGAGCGATCGCGTGTGCCCGGCGGCGATCTTGCACACAGCTCCCGGTCCCCGCTCTGTAACGAGCGATCGCGTGTGCCCGGCGGCGATCGCGCCCGCCGGGCACACGCACGCACGCTCGCGCCCCTAGTGGCGGCTGGGAGAGAGGACGTCATATTACGTGCTCTCGCCCAGCAGAGCCACCTTGTGGACGTATATCGACGGTGCGCGGTCGGCAAGTGGTTAAACCAAAAAAATATAACAAATTTCATGTTTGTGGGTCGAATAATTGGTCCTAGGAGTCGTCGTTCATTCGCCCCAAATTCCTAAAATTACGCTTTTTTGGCCGAATCGCAAAAAGTCCTCTGGTCAGGAAGGGGTTTAAGTGCCCAGTAAGGAAGTGGTTAATACACATGGAAAAAACTTACTTCTTCTTCGAATCACCCTATTTATTTTTGCTAGTTGGTGGGGTTCTCTCTTCTTCAAATCTGACCACCTTTTGCGCAGGTGCTCTCTGCTCCTGCTTTTTCCAAACTTCCGCTGGAGCCTCCGGATAACCTTCGCCATTATTGTGGCCTTAACTTTGTTTGGATGCAAGTAGGGGCCATGCTTGGCATCATAGTCCTCCCTTCTCAAAATGGTGACCATCTCCACCATTTCATTGAATGACATGTTGGAGGCTCTGCACCTGAATCTGCAGCGTGGTCTGGCCTGGCCTGCCTCCTGGCTTGAGCTGGAATTGTCATCCATGTTGTCCATCATTTCTCCCTCACCAAACGACAGAGAAGGGGCGTGGAAAGGACGATACCGATTGTCAGGGGCGGGGTGTCGTGCGGAGCGTCACGCGTGCGTAGTGTAAAAAGGGATCGGACGTGTTTGTAAACGGCGTGCATAGTCTGTTGAAGAAGGCGGAAGTCACGATCTTTGCTAACGACGATACGTAAGTAATTTTTTGCGACTTTATTATAGTGAAGAGGGAATGAGTTTGTGGGCTAGATATGGGAATAAAGCTAGTGGCTTTACTGACATTATGTTTTGCATTATATGTTTCATGCGCAGAAAGAATGGATCCCTTCAAGGAAGCGGAGTTCCTGACTGAATTTATTCAGAAATGGAAGGAACATCCTGTTCTGTGGCAAACCAAAAATACCATCAATAAAAACAAAGATGCCAGGGAAAAAGCAAAAGAGAGCATGCTGGAATTTGGGAAAACAAGGGTCCCCAACGCCACAAAAGCCACAGTCAAGAGCAAAATCAATTCCATCAGGGGCACCTACAGGGCCCAACGGGTCCAAGTCCTGGCCTCAATGAGGTCTGGGGCTGCAGCTGACTCCATATACAAACCTACCCTGTGGTACTACAGTCAGCTGCAGTTCCTGGACGACCACATAGAGACCAGGCCATCCCTGTCTACTCTTCCCCCAAGAGGTAGCTCCCAGCTTCCCAGCAGCCAATCCTCCAGTGTTCTCTGCAGACAAGAGCAGGCAAGCTCGGAGGAAGAGCAAGAGTTCCTGGAGGACCCCAATTGTGACCCATGTAACATGGTATGTGTTTTTTGTATGAATTTAGTTAGTATATGACAAGTCTAATAATAATGTTACATTTATGTTACTAGTGTTCGAAATTCAAAGGGAATCTCAAAATTTTCAGAATAAGATCAATAGTCAGTAGTGGCAAAACAGGATGGGTACAAAATTTCACAATTATTAATGTTTCGGAAGGAGTGGGTGTCATTTTCGGAGAGGCCAGTAGGGGGGGGGGGGGGTAACGCAATACACATGCAAGGGGTCCCAGATGTCAAACAGCCTTTTTGTGTAAAATCTAGTTGACACGAAATTGACTACTTAATTTTTGGGGGAAAAGGCCACTTATTTCCTAAATTAGGCCTGCAACAACCCCCACAATTCCAGGGGGACCATGTCTGAAGGTGTGTAAGGGGCCACATAATTAGGGATGGCGACCCTGTGTGTAATATATATTGACATTCAATTTGCATCTCTCATGATTTTTAAAATGTGTGTGATTAATGACAAACAAAAATAAACTATGTTACTTTTTTTGATACACAGGCAGAGCAAAGCCAGGAAGAGCCAGGGCCCACAGGGAGCCAGGGGGAGCCACAGGGAGCCAGGGGGAGCCAGGGCCCACAGGGAGCCAGGAGGAGCCAGGGCCAACTGCAAGGCAGGAGGTGGCAGAACCCACTGGGAGCCAGGAGGTGGCAGGCCCCAGTCGGACCCAGGAGGCACGCCGGCGGGATACCATCTCCCGGATCCCTCCACTCCGCACTCCTGCAAAAAGGGTCAGGAGTCTGCGACAAATGGAGGAGGAGACCCAGGCCCTGCTTCGGCAAGCTACTGCAGCCATCCGAGAGCCACCCAGTGAAGTAGAGGGGTTCGCAGCGCTCATTGCAGCCAAGCTCCACAATCTGGAGCAGAGCCAGCGTGTGCGCTGCGAACTCCTCATCTTCAAAGCCATAAGCATGGCATCCCTGGGGCAGCTCGATGACGACACCGACATTGTGCGGATTGCTCCTCCTGTCCTTGCTGCTCCTCCTGCTCCTGCTCCTCCTCTTCATGAGGCTGCTCTGGCTCCTGGCACTTCATCTCCTCCAGGAACCCAGCCCCCAAGGACTCAGGCTACAGGGAAGGCTACAGGGAAGGCTGCAGGGAAGACTGCAGGGAAGGCTGCTGGTAAGAAAAAGCCCAAAAAATAAAACGGTGCCCCTGATGGAATTTTATGTTGACTCACAGGCTGAATTGGTGGCTTCGGGGACCCTTGTTTTCATCAAAGTTCTAGCACGCTCTCAAGTGCTGCCTTCCTTGGCATCTTTGTTTTTATTAAGTTGTGTTTTTGGGTTGTCACCATTTTAACCACTTACCCCCCGGACCATATTGCTGCCCAAAGACCAGAGTACTTTTTGCGATTCGGGACTGCGTCGCTTTAACAGACAATTGCGCGGTCGTGCGACGTGGCTCCCAAACAAAATTGGCGTCCTTTTTTTCCCACAAATAGAGCTTTCTTTTGGTGGTATTTGATCACCTCTGCGGTTTTTAGTTTTTGCGCTATAAACAAAAATAGAGCGACAATTTTGAAAAAAATGAATATTTTTTACATTTTGCTATAATAAATATCCCCCAAAAATATATAAAAAAAAAAATTTTTCCTCAGTTTAGGCCGATACGTATTCTTCTACATATTTTTCGTAAAAAAAAATCGCAATAAGCGTTTATTGATTGGTTTGCGCAAAAGTTATAGCGTTTACAAAATAGGGGGTAGTTTTATGTCATTTTTATTATATTTTTTTTACTAGTAATGGCGGCGATCAGCGATTTTTTTTTTCGGTACTGCGACATTATGGCGGACACTTCGGACACTTTTGACACATTTTCGGGACCATTGGCATTTTTATAGCGATCAGTGCTATAAAAATGCATTGGATTACTATAAAAATGTCACTGGCAGTGAAGGGGTTAACACTAGGGGGCGGGGAAGGGGTTAAGTATGTCCCTGGGTGTGTTCTTACTGTGGGGGGGGTGGCCTCACTAGGGGAAACACTGATCCTCGGTTCATACATTGTATGAACCGAAGATCAGCATTTCCCCTGCTGACAGGACCGGGAGCTGTGTGTTTACACACACAGCTCCCGGTCCCCGCTCTGTACCGAGCGATCGCGTGTGCCCGGCGGCGATCGCGCCTGCCAGGCACACGCACGGGAGTCGGGGGCGAGCGGGGGGCGCGCGCGCGCCCCTAGTGGCGGCTGGGAGAGAGGACGTCATATTACGTGCTCTCGCCCAGCAGAGCCACCTTGTGGACGTATTTCGACGGTGCGCGGTCGGCAAGTGGTTAATTATTAATTTTTGGGCAGATTAAATGCACTTTTGAGTTATCATCCAAATTTGACCATGTGTATTTTTTGTAGATTTGAGAGATCATTAGTGAGTGGGCAGACCCATTTCAGAAAAGTTTTTGGAAACATTAACAAGGTAAAAAAAACATGCTTGTGGGTAACTTAAAAAAAAAATATGTTGTTGCAGCCACTTCACACACTCCCAAATCAACCCAAAATAGAGATTTTCCAAAACATTGATGACAAAAAAATAAATAAAAAAAAATAAGGTTGGCCAATATATATATTTAAAATTTGGAAGATGGAAGATACAACTAAATAACACAACACAAACATAAACATTATCTAACAAGAAAGAATCAAGTTAAAAGCTTGTCCTAACTATGTAACAAGATCAGCCGCAACAAACGTCCATTTTTGGGTAGCATTTAAAAGCAGGGGTTAAAGAAGCGCTTTCTTTTCTTCTATATAAGCTGAAAACTACCTAACGAATGTGCTTATTCCATTCTGAACAGTCGTTTTACCTGAATGAGCGCTGCCGTCTCCTAACTTGCTTCTGGGCATGCGCGTGCTTAAAACGACGTTTTTACGTACACACGGTCAATGTTTAGGACACAAAAAGCGACGTTGGGCAAAAACGATACATAAAATTGAAGCATGCTTGAATTTTTTTGGGTCGTTTTTCAGAAGACATAAAATGAAGTTTTTGCCCACACACGGTTTTTCAAAACGTCGTTTTTTTACATCGCAGAAAGTGATGGTGTGTACGCGGCATTAGGCCTGGGGGGCAAGTCCAGTCAAGTGGCCCATTGAACCGCCGAATCAGCTCACCATCCATGGCCCATCTGGTTTTTCAATGCAGCCTCACCAGTGCCCATCACTGCAGCCTGGTCACTGGGGCAGGTTACATGGGGTGTATGGGGGGGGGTGGGGGTCAGCTATGGGGTGTCAGAATACCTCACAAAAGTCAACTGCAGTTGTTGAGCGGGGGGGGTCCAAATCGAAGTTGTTGAGCGGGGGAGAATCAAAGCTGTTGAGCGGGGGGGGGACGATCAAAATTCTTGAGCGGGGGGGGGGGGGGTGAATTTAAGTTGTTGAGCGGGGGGGATGCCTCTCATCTGTGTGTGCTCAGAATGTCTCCTCCCTCAGCAGTCAGTCATCCACGCGCCGCTACGGTTTCTCCTCCTACAGTACTGCCCATTCAGCTCCGCTCGCTTGTTGAGCGGGGGGGGGGTTGCTTGCAGTTGTTGAGCGGGGAGGATGCCTCTCATCTGTGTGTGCTCAGAATGTCTCCTCCCTCAGCAGTCATCCACGCGCCGCTACGGTTTCTCCTCCTACAGTACTGCCCATTCAGCTCCGCTCGCTTGTTGAGCGGGGGGGGGGTTGCTTGCAGTTGTTGAGCGGGGAGGATGCCTCTCATCTGTGTGTGCTCAGAATGTCTCCTCCCTCAGCAGTCATCCACGCGCCGCTACGGTTTCTCCTCCTACAGTACTGCCCATTCAGCTCCGCTCGCTTGTTGAGCGGGGGGGGTTTGCTTGCAGTTGTTGAGCGGAGGGAGTGCCTCTCACCTGCTTCACCAGCCACAGTCCTCCACTCACTGCTCCGGTTCCTCAGTGCGGGAAAATTAACCCTTTCGCGGGACTGCGGGAATATGCAGTCAGTGCGGGAAAATCCCGCAGAATCCGTGCTTGTTGGGAGGTAGGGTGTCAGGGCCTCTTGCCTCAGTGATCTCAGCTCATCAGGTCCTTGCACACCTCCGGGGGGGGGGGGGGTAATGCTCCTGGTCCTGGGGTCAAGTTGCAGCCAGTACCCAGCCCTGTGTCCCGACTCCCTGGCATGCCCTGCCTCTGCCTGCTTCCAAGAATCCAGTCCCAGGGAGTTGTAGTTCCCTGGGAATGGACATTTTGAACAAAGTTAGGACGGCCTGGGAGGCAATTGCCATCCTGCCCCCCCAGCCCAGCCCTCCTCTGGCTCCAACCAATCCCTGGGAGGTGTGCCTAGAAGGTGGCTGGAGAGGCACATAAATAGTCTGAGATTTGGAGCAGAGGGGCTACCCCCACCAGGGCTGCTGATAAAAATCACGGGGGGCCCGTACAGACTACCTGACGGGGCCCCCTCAAGAAAATATTAAAGCTATATCTTGCTAAGAATACAATAAAATTATTAGAAGACACAAATACAACATAAATCACAGAATTCCTGCTAAATCTAAAATAAAAAACTGGGTTAATAAATAGAAATGTAGATGAGATAAAAAAAATATATATATATACAGACTGGGCAGTTGGAGCTCGGAGATACAGGAAAGAACCAAGGTCCAGAGATTACAAACTCAAGAGCACAGCTAACATTAGAGCCAGCGCTGAGAAGGGGGGGGGGCCACAAACGGAGCGGGATTAGTCAGAGACGACTGTCTCTTTCTCAGCAGATAAAAGCTGGGACCAGGGAGAGGGGGAGAGACCAGCTTTCAGCTGATGAAGGAAGAGAGACACAAATGTCGTCCATCACTAATTCCCCTTCTCTGTGTGCTCGGGCCCCCTACAAGAGGACAGCTAACATTAGAGCCAGCGCTGAGAAGGGGGGGGCCCACAAAGGGAGCGGGATTAGTCAGAGACGACTGTCTCTTTCTCAGCAGATAAAAGCTGGGACCAGGGAGAGGGGGAGAGACCAGCTTTCAGCTGATGAAAGAAGAGAGACACAAATGTCGTCCATCACTAATTCCCCTTCTCTGTGTGCTCGGGCCCCCTACAAGAGGACTGGTGGTCCCCCCTATCAGTGGCCCTGACCCCCCACCTGCAGCAGCCCTCATGGTTCCAGCTAATATTCATTGAGGTTCTAGCTGTGGCATAGCTGGGGGTCCAATTTTTAAAGACCCACTCTTGAAGTCAAGGGAAGCCTCATTAAAAGGCCCTAGTCCCCTGGTGGAAGTTAGGATTCAGGCTGTCCTGTGGCATTGTGAGCATTAACGTCTCCCTCACTGAATGTCCGGAGTACTTGCACTACACCCTCTCCCCCGGACTTCTTCTATCACCAGAGATAAAATCACATTAAGTTACCAAGGACACTGCAACTTCCCATCACAGCAGACAGTTTCATTACACTATGAGGCTGAAAATGGGCACAGTGAGGCAGAACATGGGCACAGCGAGGCAGAAGATGGGCACTGTTGACCCTCTCTTCCACTTAAAGTAGCTGCTGCATTCTCACCCTAGGCTTATACTCGAGTCAATACGTTTTCCCATTTTTTTGTGGTAAAATTAGGTGCCTCGGCTTATATTCAGGTCGGCTTATACTCGAGTATAAACGGTAATAATAACAGCAATACATTAACCACTTAAGACCCAGACCGTTATGCAGGTTAAGGACCTTGCCCCTTTTTGCGATTCGGCACTGTGTCGCTTTAACTGACAATTGCGCGGTCGTGCGACGTGGCTCCCAAGCAAAATTGGTGTCCTTTTTTCCCCACAAATAGAGCTTTCTTTTGGTGGTATTTGATCACCTCTGCGGTTTTAATTTTTTGCGCTATAAACAAAAATAGAGCGATAATTTAAAAAAAAAATCAATATTTTTTACTTTTTGCTATAATAAATATCCCTCAAAAAAATATATATAAAAAACAATTTTTTTCCTCAGTTTAGGCCGATACGTATTCTTCTACATATTTTTGGTAAAAAAAAATCGCAATAAGCGTCTATCGATTGGTTTGCGCAAAATGTATAGCGTTTACAAAATAGGGGATAGTTTTATTGCATTTTTATTCATAATTTTTTTTTTACTACTAATGGCGGCGATCAGCGATTTTTTTCGTGACTGCGACATTATGGCGGACACTTCGGACAATTTTTTTACACATTTTTGGGACCATTGTCATTTTCACAGCAAAAAGTGCTATCAAAATGCATTGTTTACTGTGAAAATGACAATTGCAGTTTAGGAGTGAACCACTAGGGGGCGCTGTAGGGGTTAAGTGTGACCTCATATGTGTTTCTAACTGTAGGGGGGCGGGGCTGGACGTGTGACGTCACTGATCGCCTTTCCCTATATCAGGGAACAGACGATCACTGACACTGCCACAATGAAGAACGGGGAAGGTTTGTTTACACTCACCTCTCCTCGTTCTTCAGCTCCGGTGACCGATCGCGGGACACCGGCGGCGATTGGGTCTGCGGGTCCCACGGGCGCGGTCACGGAGCTTCGGACTGGGGCGCGAGCGTGCTGCCGGCGGCGCGCTCGCTACCCCACGGCTGGGCTTAAAGCGACACGTACAGGTACATGATTGTGCCCAGCCGTGCCATTCTGCCGACGTATAGCGGCGTGAAGGGGCCCTTAAGGGGTTACGATTGCACGTTATTGGTTAGTAAAGCTTACACATTACTGCTGGCATTTAGTTTGGTGTCAGTAAATGAATGGACTTTTGCATAAAAACTTTTAAGTACAGAGACTGTGGAAGTTCAAGAGCGTGAAAAGCAACGCATGCATTGGTGGCAAACAACACTCTGTACTGAGTGTTCATGTTATTCTCTCTTGTATTCAACTTAACACAATAAGAACACCAAGAGAAAATAAATGAGGCTTATATTAAAATGTATATAAAAAAGAAGTAAGATATTGAAGCTTAGCAGTCCTTAGATAAAGTGCCGGAGGCAACAGGGGTGCTGAACCTTCACTGCAGTCTGAGCTCCAGAACGTTCTGGAGCAGGTTTTCATCAAAGGATGTCTCTGTACATTGCTGCATTCACTATTCCCTCGATCCTGACTAGTCTCCCAGTTCCTGCTGCTGAAAAACATCCCCCCCGCAGCATGCTCCGTGACCGTGCCCGCGGGACCCGCGGACTCGATGTCTGCCGGTGTCTTGCCACTGTGTCACCGTGTCTCCCTGTTCTCCCTAGTGATAGGACATTGATTGTCTGCTCCCTGTCATCGGGAGCAGTGATCAGTGTCGTGTCACAGTAAGCCCAGCCCCCACACAGTTAGAATCACTCCCTAGGACACACTTAACCCCCCTTCCTCGCCCCCTAGTGGTTAACCCCTTCCCTGCCAGTGTCATTTACACAGTAGTCAGTGCATTTTAACTGCTTGCCGACCCCGCCCTGTCGTTTTACGGCGACAAGTCGGCTCCCCTGCACAGGCCACTAGGGGCCCCCCCGCTCGCCCCCGACTCCCGTGCACATGCCCGGCGGGCACCAATCGACGCCGGGCACACGCGATTGCTCGTTAGAGAGCGGGGCCAAGGAGCTGTGTGTGTAAACACACAGCTCTCGGTCCTGTCAGGGGGGGAAATGCTGATCTTCTGTTCATACAATGTATGAACAGCGATCAGTCATTTCCCCTAGTGAGGCCACCCCCCCTACAGTTAGAACACACCCAGGGAACATACTTAACCCCTTCCCCGCCCCCTTCACTGCCAGTGGCATTTTTATAGTAATCCAATGCATTTTTATAGCACTGATCGATGTAAAAATGCCAATGGTCACCGGAGCTGAAGAACGAGGAGAGCTGTGTGTAAACGCACCTTCCCCGTTCTTCATTGTGGCATTGTCAGTGATTGTCTGTTCCCTGATATAGGGAAAGACGATCACTGACGACACAGGTCCAGCCCCGCCCCCCTACAGTTAGAAACACATATGAGGTCACACTTAACTTCTACAGCGCCCTCTAGTGGTTAACTCCTAAACTGCAATTGTCATTTTCACAGTAAATAGTGCATTTTTATAGCACTTTTCGCTGTGAAAATGACAATGGTCCCAAAAATGTGTTAAAACTGTCCAAAGTGTCCGCTATAATCTCGCAGTACCGATAAAAATCGCTGATCGCCGCCATTACTAGTAAAAAAAAAAATATTAATAAAAATGCCATAAAAATACCCCCTATTTTTTAAACGCTATATCTTTTGCGCAAACCAATCAATAAACGCCTATTGTGATTTTTTTTTACGAAAAATATGTAGAAGAATACGTATCGGCCTAAACTGAGGAAATTTTTTTTTGTATATATTTTTTGGGGGATATTTATTACAGCAAAAAGTAAAACATATTAATTTTTTTCAAAATTGACGCTCTATTTTAGTTTATAGCGCAAAAACTCAAAACCGCAGAGGTGAATACCACCAAAAGAAAGCTCTATTTGTGGGGAAAAAAGGACGCCAATTTTGTTTGGGAGCCATGTCGCACGACCGCGCAATTGTCAGTTAAAGCGACGCAGTGCCGAATCGCAAAAAGTGCTCTGGTCTTTGACCAGCAATATGGTCCGGGGGTTAAGTGGTTAATAGCACAGATCGCTGTATAAATGACAATGGTCGCAAAATAGCGCCAAAAGTGTCCGATGTGTCCGCCATAATGTCGCGGTCACGATAAAAATTGCTGATCTCCGCCATTACTAATAAAAAAATATTATTCATTAAAATGCCATAAAGCTATCCCCTATTACGCTATAACTTTTGCGCAAACCAATCAATAAACTCTTATTGCGATTTTTTTTTTACCAAAAATATGTGGAAGAATCTGTATCAGCCTAAACTGGGGAAAAAAATATTTTTTTATATATTTTTGGGGGATATTTATTATAGCAAAAAGTAAAAAATATTGATTTTTTTTTTTTTAAATTGGCGCTCTATTTTTGTTTATAGCGCAAAAAATAAAAACCGCAGAGGTGATCAAATGCCACCGAAAGAAAGCTCTATTTGTGGGAAAAAAAGGACGCCAATTTTGTTTGGGAGCCACGTCGCACGACCGCGCAATTGTCAGTTAAAGCGGCGGCGCAGTGCCGAATCGCAAAAAGTGGCCCCCGGTCTTTGGGCAGCCAGATCCTCCAGGGTTGAAGTGGTTAATTTTTTTTTTTTAAGCTGGATGTATTAAAGAGCATTTTTTTTTACGTCTTTTAGCAGTTCAGGTTTTTCACACCAGCCTTGGACTTCATCATTTTTCAGGTGCCAGTGGACCTTAAATTGTGTCACTCCTAATCACACACTTCAGTCCTTCTCTCCATTCAGCAGAATTGACCTACATCCATTGTATTTCCCTCCGGCCAGAACACGGACTGCAACTATTATCCAGTTTTCAGTCATTCCCTTTTTATCCCCCCGGCTCTGTCCCCCGGGTACTCGCTCAGGTTTGTCTGGATTATCCATTTGTCACACTCCTCGGTGATCTGTCACCGAGCGCTGATCCGGGATGGCACGCGATATTACCTGCCGTGATCCCTTCAATTAGGAAATGGTTGGCCAATTTTCACTTCAGGCGGCGGGGATGGGGGGGGGGAGGGATCTGACAATTCCAAATGGCAGGTGTTAACCTCGTTGGTCCTCGGCATGGCATTCTTACAGGACGGGGATGGCAGGTTCAGGAAAACCTCAGTTATAGATGTAAAAAAGATCAGACTTGATAACAAACGCTAGCCTGAAATCCCGCTGACAAGGCGCGTAGACCTCAACTTCGAGGCTTACAGGACATGGCAGATCGCGGTGGGGGCTGAGAACATGCAAAGGCCATGCAAAAACCTGAAAGATGTTTGAGGCAAGACAAGCCAAATTAACGTTCAGTAGTAATTGGCCAAAACACTCAGAAACTATCCCCCCCCTCCCCCAACGTGATCCCAATTGGAAGGCCCCAACTAGGGTGACCACATTTCCAAACTACCATTCAGGGACACCAGGGCTTTTTTTTTTAGCAGGAACGCGGGGGAAACGCAGTTCCGGCACCTCCAGATCTAAATGTATATAATGGTGCTCGGAGGTGGGTAGAGGGTGGAACCAAGGAACGGTACTCAGAGGTGGGTAAGGAGTGGAACCAAGGAATGGTGCTCAGAGGTGGGTAGGGGGGTGGGTAGGGGGTGAAACCAATGAATGGTTCTTGGAGATGGGTAGGGGGTGGAACCAAGGAATAGTGCTCAGAGGTGAGTAGGCGGTGGAACCAAGGAACGGTGCTCGGAGATGGGTAGGGAGTCGAACCAAGGAATGGTGTTCGTAGGTGGGTAGGGGCGGAGAAAAGGAATGGTGCTCAGAGGTGGGGAGGGCTGGAACCAAAGAATGGTGCTCGGAGGTGGGTATGGGGTGGAACCAAGAAATGGTGCTCGGAGGTGGGTAGGGGGTGAAACCAATGAATGGTGCTCAGAGGTGGGTAGGGGGTGAAACCAAGAAACTGTACTCAGAGATGGGTAGGGAGTGGAACCAAGGAACGGTGCTTGGAGGTGGGTAGGGGGTGGACACAAGAGGTGACAGAAGGAGGGAGTTCCTGCACCTAATCTCTGAGAAAAAAAGCCCTGAGGGACACCCTCCCTTCCCAAAAATCTGCTTGTGCTGTAACAAATCACAGCACAGTGAATGGACACAAGAGGTGGGATTTATGATTTCTCCAATCACAAGCAGGGGCGGGGATTGTGCTCCTCCAGGCATTCCCGGCCAGGACAAGTACTGTCACTGAGTAAAGCAGTGATGTGACAGCCTTTTTTGGGGGCATCAGATTGACCCGGGGGTTGGCTGCATCAGTTTCATTCCGGGACACTGTATTGTCCTGGAATGAAGGTGCCCGGGACAGACCTGCAAAATGCGGGACTGTCCCGGGCAATCCGGGACATGTGGTCACCCTAGCCCCAACACTTCTTCATCTCATGACAACTCTAGGTTCATGATGAGCCTGTGGATGGTATGTGAAAGTGTCAGAGAAGAAACTGGAGAAGAACGGGCAGATATGCCAATACCCGTTATGGCTAGTGTTGAGCAGAATATGCCATATTCGATTTCGCGATATATCTCGAATATATATTCGAATATTCGAGATATATTCGCTAAATTCGAATATTCGTGATATTTTATCGAAATTAATTGAATGCGATTTTTCGCTATTGCGAATGCGAAAATAATTGCGATTTTTTAATAACTGCGGTAGGAGCGCTCTGATTGGCTTAGAATATTCGTGATATTTTATCGAAATATCGCAACATGCGAATGCGATATTTATTGCGCAATTTCGAGATATGCTGGAGGAGCGCTCTGATTGGCTCAGAATATTCGTGATATTTTATCGAAATATCGCAACATGCGAATGCGATATTTATTGCGCAATTTCGAGATATGCTGGAGGAGCGCTCTGATTGGCTCAGAATATTCGTGATATTTTATCGAAATATCGCAACATGCGAATGCGATATTTATTGCGCAATTTCGAGATATGCTGGAGGAGCGCTCTGATTGGCTCAGAATATTCCTGATATTTTATCGAAATATCGCAACATGCGAATGCGAAATTTATTGCAGATATTTCGAAAACTGCTGTAGCAGCACTCTGAAATCGAATATGTATGATATTTTAACCAAAATACATATTGCGATTGCGATTTTTCGATCGCGCATGCGCAATTGCGCGAACAACACGCGACCATTTCCTGGAGCCTTGCCAGTTTCCCAATATTACAGCAACATGGTGGGAAGCAATTTCTCAAAGTCTGAGGAAAAGTTGCTGATTTGTGTAAGTATTTTGACCACTGTTATTTCATCATCTTCAACTGCATTTAAGTCTAGTTTAAAAGTTAGTATATATGATCAGATATTAGTATTTAACCAAAAATGTGTCTCCTGCTTTTACAAAACTACAAGTCCCAGCATGCCTGGACAGCTGCAGACACCCTGGTTGGCAAATGTGTATTTAGGCACTTTTCCTTGTTATTTAGCATAATGAATTTAAAATTTTTTTGGACATAGGACGTATGCGAACGTCCTGACTTCAGTGTCCTCAAGGCCCAAGGACGTTCGAATACATATTGCCCTTTAGATGTTGCAGAACTACAACTTCCAGCATGCCTGGGAATGCTGGCACTTCTAGTATTGTAAGTTCTGCAGGCCCACATTTTTCAGGCCTTTATGCACGGGTCTCTAAACTGTGGCACCCTAGATGCAGCAAAAGTAAAATTCTTAGCATGCACTGAAAGACCGTGGCTGATGGGAGTAGTAGTTTTGCAACAGCTGGAGGTGGACTGGTCTTGAAACCCAGAGTTAGGTAACAAACCCGTAGTGTTTTGCAACCATTCTGCCTCCAGCTGGTTATTTTCTGTTGAAAAGCCTGTGGCGTGCAAAACACAACCCAAAAACTCCACCCGGTGCAAGGAAAAATTTGCACACACCTAAAGAGTGACATCACAAAAAACTGCGACGGTTGCATACGTCAGTGGTCCTCCGAAAAGGTCCCGTCTCTGACCCCCCGGGGCGTTAGGCTCCTAGGCTCCTGACAGGGAAAAGAGTTACTGTGGTCCATACAGCCGAAGCCATATGGACCCATCTCGGTCCAAGCAGCGCAATCAACACGCGAACAACACGCGACCATTTCCTGGAGCCTTGCCAGTTTCCAACTTATGATCGCAGCGCAATCACACAGCAACATGGTTGGAAGCAATTTCACTAAGTCTGAGGAAAAGTTGCTGATTTGTGTAAGTATTTTGACCACTGTTATTTCATCATCTTCAACTGCATTTAAGTCTAGTTTAAAAGTTAGTATATATGATCAGATATTAGTATTTAACCAAAAATGTGTCTCCTGCTTTTACAAAACTACAAGTCCCAGCCCAGCCCAGCATTTAAGTCTAGTTTAAAAGTTAGTATATATGATCATATATTAGTATTTCACAAAAAATGTGTCTCCTGCTTTTACAAAACTACAAGTCCCAGCATGCCTGGACAGCTGCAGACACCCTGGTTGGCAAATGTGTATTTAGGCACTTTTCCTTGTTATTTAGCATAATGAATTTAAAATTTTTTTGGACATAGGACGTATGCGAACGTCCTGACTTCAGTGTCCTCAAGGCCCAAGGACGTTCGAATACATATTGCCCTTTAGATGTTGCAGAACTACAACTTCCAGCATGCCTGGGAATGCTGGCACTTCTAGTATTGTAAGTTCTGCAGGCCCCCATTTTTCAGGCCTTTATGCACGGGTCTCTAAACTGTGGCACCCTAAATGCAGCAAAAGTAAAATTCTTAGCATGCACTGACAGACCGTGGCTGATGGGAGTAGTAGTTTTGCAACAGCTGGAGGTGGACTGGTCTTGAAACCCAGAGTTAAGTAACAAACACGTAGTGTTTTGCAACCATTCTGCCTCCAGCTGTTTTTTTCCTGTTGAAAAGCCTGTGGCGTGCAAAACACAACCCAAAAACTCCACCCGGATGCAGTGAAAAATGTGCACACACCTAAAGAGTGACATCACAAAAAACTGCGACTGGTACATACGTCAGTGGTCCTCCGAAAAAGGTCCCGTCTCTGACCCCCCGGGGCGTTAGGCTCCTGACAGGGAAAAGAGTTAGCAACGCATATCTCCCCTATACGTGTATCCTGTGTTGTTAATAATATATTCATAATTATGCAAATGATAATGGCTGCTATATTTATGCAAAAAAGGTGGCGACCGAAATGGCAGGATATAAAATCTTTCATGTTACCCCTGTCATTGATTAATAAGGCGAGAATGCTTCCAATTGTTGAATAGCATACATTTACGTCATATATCCATAAGGCTGTCAACAGAAGTATTACAATATACTTTGTTCTTCATCTTGCAGAAGTTCCTGGAAACAGGATATGATGACCTGCGGCGGCAGCCACAGAAAAGGGCTGTGGTCAGCGCCCTAATCGCTGACTTTGGCGGCCAACATGACCACAAGGCCATTGTTAAGAAGTGGTCTGACCTCAAGAGGCGCCAAATGGGTAATGTCAGACGTCTTCGGGCTAAATATCATCCAGGTAAGTTATTGTTGACAGTTATGTTTTTTTTTAAAAAAGTGTATTTTGTGCGTGAACTCGAAAGAGAGAGGAGCCGGCCTGCAGGAGTTGGGAGGCCTCCCCCAGAGGCAATCTGCCACCTTTCTCCATGCCCCGGTTGGCAATGGCGGGTGTGAGGGGGTCCTCCCAACCCAACCTCGCATAGCACACCCACCAGTGGCGGGGCTGAGACCACCAAACTCAATTCACAGGTAGCCGAGAGCGGGATCCGAACCCCTAGCTGCAGAGGTGAATCAGTTGTCAGTGCAGTGGCAATCGCGTGGAGCCACCGCAGCTCCTTTGGTGACAGTTATGTAAGGTCATATGTAATTCATGTAAGGTCAGATGTTGTTAACCAAGATGCCATGTTGTGCTAACATATATCACCACCGGCCAAGGTATTCATAGTACTGTTGAAAAAAGACATGGGGCAGCAGACAGGAACACAGAAGTTATGTGGGAACATAATTTTCCCATTGCTTTGCATGGGACTTTAAAGAAAAACCCCGACCATGGCAAGTGGGGGTGGGTAAGGTTTAAACCACCTATCCTATGTTTGTGGCTGACATATAAGTAACCTGTGTGCCAAGTTTCATATAAATATCTTTAGCCGTTTGTACGTGATGCTGGAACATACATACATACATACATACATACATACATTTATGCACACACACACGTTGAGTTTTATATATATAGATTACCACTAAATTCCTGTGTTAGGAGTGGGGTTGTTATAGTAATCCCGTGTGCTCCATCAGGCCCTTTTTTTAACATGAGATGGTCTGAACAAAACAAAGGAGACAAAAACAGCTCATTTTAACATGGTTGCATCCCAGCTCACGCTCAGTCCCCTGTAGTGCCCACAAGACCCTTTAATATAACATTGTCCCATTGGTTAACTGTCTATATAAATCAATTTGTATTCATATACAATACAGCACAGTACACAGAATTTGCATACGTCATTAGAAAACATTTTTATAATATATGAACATTGTGTTATTATAGGAGCTCCAATGCCAGTTGTCCGCGCCAAGCGCAGAAGGCGCCAGGCCGATGAGGAGGAGGAGGAGGATGCGGCAGAGGAGGATGCGGCAGAGGAGGACATGGATGAGGAGGAGCAGCCAGGGCCCTCCCACTCCCCAACCCCAGCTCCTGTTGAGGAGCAAGCTGAGGAGCTTCCCCCCCCCACCACCCCAACTTCTCAAGCAGAAGAGCAGGAGGAAGAGAGCGGTCCTGTGAGCCTCATTCAGGAAGGTAAATATGTGCACAATGATTAATAACATTTCAACAACAAAATGTAGATATAAAAATGGACAACATATAAAGCGCACCTGTCAGATTGTATAACCATAATATGGTATTGATGCTAGAAGTATACAGGTAGTGCATAATTATTAGGCAAGTTGTATTTTTTGAGGATTCATTTTATTATTGAACAACAACCATGTTCTCAATGAACCCCAAAAACTCATTAATATCAAAGCTGAATTTTTTTGGAAGTAGTTTTTAGTTTGTTTTTAGTGTTAGTTATTTTCGGGGGATATCTGTGTGTGCAGGTGACTACTATTACTGTGCAGAATTATTAGGCAACTTAACCAAAAAATAAATAGATAGCCATTTCAATGATTTATTTTTAACAGTGAAACCAATATAACATCTCAACATTCACAAATACACATTTCTGACATTTAAAAACAAAACAAAAACAAATCAGTGACCAATATAGCCACCTTTCTTTGCAAGGACACTCAAAAGCCTGACATCCATGGATTCTGTCAGTGTTTTGATCTGTTCACCATCAACATTGCGTGCAGCAGCAACCACAGCCTGCCAGACACTGTTCAGAGAGGTGTACTGTTTTCCCTCCTTGTAAATCCCACATTTGATGATGGACCACAGGTTCTCAATGGGGTTCAGATCAGGTGAACAAGGAGGCCATGTCATTACTTTTTTTTATTTAATACCCTTTCTTGCCAGCCACGCTGTGGAGTACTTTGACACGTGTGATGGAGCATTGTCCTGCATGAAAATCATGTTTTTCTTGAAGGATGGTGACTTTTTCCTGTACCACTGCTTGAAGAAGGTCTCTTCCATAATCTGGCAGTAGGACTGGGAGTTGAGCTTGACTCCATCCTCAATCCGAAAAGGCCCCACAAGCTCATCTTTGATGATACCAGCCCAAACCAGTACTCCACCACCACCTTGCTGGCGTCTGAGTCGGACTGGAGCTCCCTGCCCTTTACCAATCCAGCCACGGGCTCTTCCATCTGGCCCATCAAGACTCACTCTCATTTCATCAGTCCATAAAACCTTAGAAAAATCAGTCTTGAGATATTTATTGGCACAGTCTTGACGTTGCAGCTTGTGTGTCTTGTTCAGTGGTCATCGTCTTTCAGCCTTTCTTACCTTGGCCATGTCTCTGGGTATTGCACACCTTGTGCTTTTGGGCACCCCAGTGATGTTGCAGCTCTGAAATATGGCCAATCTTGTGGCAAGTGGCATCTTGGCAGCTGCACGCTTAACTTTTCTCAGTTCATGGGCAGTTATTTTGCACCTTTGTTTTTCCACACGCTTCTTTTGTTTGATGATCACGCTTCAGAAGCTTTGCAACTTTAAGAGTGCTGCATCCCTCTGCTAGATATCTCTCTATTTTGGACTTTTCAGAGTCTGTCAAATCCTTCTTTTGGCCAATTTTGCCAAAGAAAAGGAAATTGACTAATAATTATGCACACCTGATATAGAGTGTTGATGTCATTAGACCACACACCTTCTCATTACAGAGATGTACATTACCTAATATGCCTAATCTGTAGTAGGCTTTCGAGCCTATACAGCTTGGAGTAAGACAACATGCATAAAGAGGATGATGTGGTCCAAATACTCATTTGCCTAATAATTCTGCACTCCCGGGATGTGTTAGACACATAACAAGTGTATACACATGATAATGATTGATTAATAAGCAAAAAAAAAATATTTATTTATTTGGTAACGTTATTTGAAATCCAAATGTTTTTTTATTATATCCTAAAAGCATCAAGAGATCTGAAGAGGCAAAATATACTCATTGAAAAGACGCACCAGAAGATCCTTCAGAACCAGCGTAAGATGAGCTACCTCAACCAACAAAATGCTCTGCTAGAGCAGCAGCTATCGGGTCAGATTGCGGAAATGCACCGCATTCAAAAACGGATTGAGAGCTATATTTAAATTTATTTTTGTATTAAAAAAACTTATTTTTTGGAAATGTTTCATTTCTTTTTGAGATAGAGTTGTAGGTTTTTCAACACATCTAACTTCACATCAAACAAATCAACATCAACACATTTAACTTCATAATAAGCAAAAACATTTTATACTATTATTTTATTTAACATTAACCTAGGACAAACTAAAGCACACGACACAGACACGACGAACACAAAATAAACTGTTGAAAAATGAACATAACAAAAGCAACAATATATATATATATATATACAAAGAGAGAGAGAGGGAGAGCAAGAAAGAGAGAGAATGCAGATGAGCTCTTGCAGTCAGCCCAATGGTTGCAGTATAAATGCCGCAAAACAGGGTTTAACATAAGGTTCATTGTTATAGTTACACTTGCTGTTTAGATCCGGTCTGGTAGTCCGGTCTGGTAGCTTGTAGCGGAGGCTGTTGGTGGATCCGCTGTGCCAGAAAGCTCATGAAGCTTTACTCAGCATGGAGGCAGCAGCAGGAGTATTAAAATATAATATAACTAGACAATGCATTTCCTGAGGAAAATGCGAGTGGGAATGCTGAATAGCTTAATTGGTGAGCCCCTTGCCAAAGACATTCACCATAACCACTACACTATCTTTAGGACACACAGCTTCTTTCTCTATCTGCAAAGTATAGAGTATGCTGACTTCCTGGTCGCCCCTCCCCCCTCAATAGGTTTCCCCTCCCCCCCAGGTCAGTGAGGAGGAATATTGCACTGAGGTCAGGAAAGTTATTTATGGAAAGAAATAACATTACAAACGCTTTTAATTCACAGATCTAATACATGATTTAAGCCTCCAAACAAAGCTTAATAAATCCTCAAACGTACATGCAATTGATACAACGACTACACCGTTTGAAATACACGGCCCTTGTAAACGCATCGATATGAAATTTATGTAGATAAACTTAAAAATGTGGCCATTTCTGCGATTTAGAAAAGAGCGTCTTTGTGAGTTCTGCAGCAACATTTTTTAGATAATTTCACATGAGAGTCTATGAGACATAATTTCTGGCTGTTGCTCCAATAATTAAAACTAAAATACGTATCGCAGAATTGGTCACATTGCCATAAACCAGACAAGCATAGCTACGTTTTGATCTAAAAATTGTGTATGAAAAGTAGATCTTGTGGGCGTGAGACCAATTTGTTTCCCCTTTTTGTAAAGATATTTTTAATTACAAAGATCTCCAATGTTAAGGTCACCTGACAGACTCTAAATCCCCTCCATAGGATTACATTATAACCTATTGCATTTTTGTGAAAAATTCGCAAAACGTAAATTGCGTTTTCACCAAAAAATTGTAAACGATAACGATTTGAAAAGTCATAGCCGGATAGCTAAATATTTTGTGACCGCTTTAAAGTTTTTTCAGTGTCTGTAAGTGAAAGTATGAAGTAGCTGAAACTTTTGGCATGGCATGTGAATTCAAAGGGGAAAAGGATGTTCTCATTGACTTCAATGTTTAAAAAAAGGGTCTAAAAGCTTAAAATTTATAAAAGTGTAAAAAGTAGAAAAAAACTTGAAGAAGTCCCATCATTAGCTGAACGAGACGAACATTTTTACAGTTGAATGGTCTCAATAGTTGAAAGTATGCCGAAGTTACGCAGAACCAAAAAACTTAAGGAATAATAAGATTACTAAATTTACGGATATCAATACTGGAAATGTTTATTAAAGCATTCACACTAATTAAGATTAATACATTTACGGGTATCCATACTAGGAATGCTTATTAAAGCATTCCCACTAAGTATCACACAGGCATGATTTACAAGCAGTAGTGGTAATAGTAATACATAGCATAAAAACACTTGGGGAATACTTTACAGCATCAGTAGTGGTCATAGTAGTCAATAGTGTACCAAAAAATTGGGACACAGGTGTCTTGACTGAGCTGTAATAGTAGTAGTAGACATTGACAATACAGTGTCAAATCACTCGGGCAAGAGGTGCCATGATGAACAGCAGTCTTAATAAGAGTATATAGGGTGTGAAATAACTGCTGACATAGGTGTCTTGACTGGGCAGCAGAAGCAGCAGTAGTAGTATTAACAGTAGTAGTTGATACAGAGTCATATCACATGGGCAGGAGGTGCCATCATGAACAGCAGTAGGAATAGGAGTATATAGAGTGTCAAATAACTGCTGACATAGGTGTATTGACTGGGCAGCAGCAGCAGAAGCAGCAGTAGTATTAACAGTAGTAGTTGATACAGAGTCATATCACATGGGCAGGAGGTGCCATGATGAACAGCAGTAGGAATAGGAGTATATAGAGTGTCAAATAACTGCTGACATAGGTGTCTTGACTGGGCAGCAGCAGCAGAAGCAGCAGTAGTATTAACAGTAGTAGTTGATACAGAGTCATATCACATGGGCAGGAGGTGCCATCATGAACAGCAGTAGGAATAGGAGTATATAGAGTGTCAAATAACTGCTGACATAGGTGTATTGACTGGGCAGCAGCAGCAGAAGCAGCAGTAGTATTAACAGTAGTAGTTGATACAGAGTCATATCACATGGGCAGGAGGTGCCATGATGAACAGCAGTAGGAATAGGAGTATATAGAGTGTCAAATAACTGCTGACATAGGTGTCTTGACTGGGCAGCAGCAGCAGAAGCAGCAGTAGTATTAACAGTAGTAGTTGATACAGAGTCATATCACATGGGCAGGAGGTGCCATCATGAACAGCAGTAGGAATAGGAGTATATAGAGTGTCAAATAACTGCTGACATAGGTGTATTGACTGGGCAGCAGCAGCAGAAGCAGCAGTAGTATTAACAGTAGTAGTTGATACAGAGTCATATCACATGGGCAGGAGGTGCCATGATGAACAGCAGTAGGAATAGGAGTATATAGAGTGTCAAATAACTGCTGACATAGGTGTCTTGACTGGGCAGCAGCAGCAGAAGCAGCAGTAGTATTAACAGTAGTAGTTGATACAGAGTCATATCACATGGGCAGGAGGTGCCATCATGAACAGCAGTAGGAATAGGAGTATATAGAGTGTCAAATAACTGCTGACATAGGTGTATTGACTGGGCAGCAGCAGCAGAAGCAGCAGTAGTATTAACAGTAGTAGTTGATACAGAGTCATATCACATGGGCAGGAGGTGCCATGATGAACAGCAGTAGGAATAGGAGTATATAGAGTGTCAAATAACTGCTGACATAGGTGTCTTGACTGGGCAGCAGCAGCAGAAGCAGCAGTAGTATTAACAGTAGTAGTTGATACAGAGTCATATCACATGGGCAGGAGGTGCCATCATGAACAGCAGTAGGAATAGGAGTATATAGAGTGTCAAATAACTGCTGACATAGGTGTATTGACTGGGCAGCAGCAGCAGAAGCAGCAGTAGTATTAACAGTAGTAGTTGATACAGAGTCATATCACATGGGCAGGAGGTGCCATGATGAACAGCAGTAGGAATAGGAGTATATAGAGTGTCAAATAACTGCTGACATAGGTGTCTTGACTGGGCAGCAGCAGCAGAAGCAGCAGTAGTATTAACAGTAGTAGTTGATACAGAGTCATATCACATGGGCAGGAGGTGCCATCATGAACAGCAGTAGGAATAGGAGTATATAGAGTGTCAAATAACTGCTGACATAGGTGTCTTGACTGGGCAGCAGCAGCAGCAGAAGCAGCAGCAGTAGTATTAACAGTAGTAGTTGATACAGAGTCATATCACATGGGCAGGAGGTGCCATGATGAACAGCAGTAGGAATAGGAGTATATAGAGTGTCAAATAACTGCTGACATAGGTGTCTTGACTGGGCAGCAGCAGCAGAAGCAGCAGTAGTATTAACAGTAGTAGTTGATACAGAGTCATATCACATGGGCAGGAGGTGCCATCATGAACAGCAGTAGGAATAGGAGTATATAGAGTGTCAAATAACTGCTGACATAGGTGTATTGACTGGGCAGCAGCAGCAGAAGCAGCAGTAGTATTAACAGTAGTAGTTGATACAGAGTCATATCACATGGGCAGGAGGTGCCATGATGAACAGCAGTAGGAATAGGAGTATATAGAGTGTCAAATAACTGCTGACATAGGTGTCTTGACTGGGCAGCAGCAGCAGAAGCAGCAGTAGTATTAACAGTAGTAGTTGATACAGAGTCATATCACATGGGCAGGAGGTGCCATCATGAACAGCAGTAGGAATAGGAGTATATAGAGTGTCAAATAACTGCTGACATAGGTGTATTGACTGGGCAGCAGCAGCAGAAGCAGCAGTAGTATTAACAGTAGTAGTTGATACAGAGTCATATCACATGGGCAGGAGGTGCCATGATGAACAGCAGTAGGAATAGGAGTATATAGAGTGTCAAATAACTGCTGACATAGGTGTCTTGACTGGGCAGCAGCAGCAGAAGCAGCAGTAGTATTAACAGTAGTAGTTGATACAGAGTCATATCACATGGGCAGGAGGTGCCATCATGAACAGCAGTAGGAATAGGAGTATATAGAGTGTCAAATAACTGCTGACATAGGTGTATTGACTGGGCAGCAGCAGCAGAAGCAGCAGTAGTATTAACAGTAGTAGTTGATACAGAGTCATATCACATGGGCAGGAGGTGCCATGATGAACAGCAGTAGGAATAGGAGTATATAGAGTGTCAAATAACTGCTGACATAGGTGTCTTGACTGGGCAGCAGCAGCAGAAGCAGCAGTAGTATTAACAGTAGTAGTTGATACAGAGTCATATCACATGGGCAGGAGGTGCCATGATGAACAGCAGTAGGAATAGGAGTATATAGAGTGTCAAATAACTGCTGACATAGGTGTCTTGACTGGGCAGCAGCAGCAGCAGAAGCAGCAGCAGTAGTATTAACAGTAGTAGTTGATACAGAGTCATATCACATGGGCAGGAGGTGCCATGATGAACAGCAGTAGGAATAGGAGTATATAGAGTGTCAAATAACTGCTGACATAGGTGTCTTGACTGGGCAGCAGCAGCAGAAGCAGCAGTAGTATTAACAGTAGTAGTTGATACAGAGTCATATCACATGGGCAGGAGGTGCCATGATGAACAGCAGTAGGAATAGGAGTATATAGAGTGTCAAATAACTGCTGACATAGGTGTCTTGACTGGGCAGCAGCAGCAGCAGAAGCAGCAGTAGTAGTATTAACAGTAGTAGTTGATACAGAGTCATATCACATGGGCAGGAGTTGCCATGATGTACAGCAGTCTTAATAAGAGTATATAGGGTGTGAAATAACTGCTGACATAATTGTCTTGACTGATCCAAAGGAGTCATGGGAGAAAATCATGTGGTCAGATGAGACTATAATATAATTTTTTGATCATAATTTCACTAACCGTGTTCGGAGGAAGAATAATGATGAGTACCATGCCAAGAACGCCATCCCTAATGTGAAGCATGGGGGTGGTAGCATCATGCTTTGGTGGTGTTTTTCTGCACATGGGACAGGGTGACTGCACTGTATTAAGGAGAGGATGACCGGGGCCATGTATTGCAAGATTTTGGGCAACAACCTCCTTCCCTGAGTTAGAGCTTTGAAGATGGGTCGAGGCTGGGTCTTCCAACATGAGAATGACCCAAAGCACACAGCCAGGATAACCAAGGATTGGCTCTGTAAGGAGCATATCAAGGTTCTGGCGTGGCCTAGCCAGTCTCCAGACCTAAACCCAATAGAGAATCTTTGGAGGGAGCTCAAACTCCGTGTTTCTCAGCGATAGCCCAGAAACATGACTGATGTAGAGAAGATCTGTGTGGAGGAGTGGGCCAAAATCCCTCCTCCAGTGTGTGCAAAGCTGGTGTAAAACTACAAGAAATTTTTGACCGCTGTAATTGCAAAGAAAGCCTACTGTACCAAATATTAACATTGATTTTCTCTGATGTTGAAATAGTTATATTCAGCACTGTAAATACATCAGGTCCGGGGCTTCATCAGGGAATGCATGGCAAGGGACCCTTCAGCGCCCTGAACCGACGACGGGTGCCAGAAAGTCACCGCCGATCCAGGACTCATTCATCTTTATGAATGTGAGTCTGTCCACGGACTCTGTGGACAGACGGGTCCTCTTGTCCGTGACCACCCCACCTGCCGCGCTGAATGTCCGCTCAGATAGTACGCTGGAGGGGGGGCAAGACAATAACTCCAGCGCATACTGAGCGAGCTCGCGGCAGGTGTCCAATCTGGCAACCCAGTACTCCATGGGGTCGTCGGTGCTCATACTGTCAGAAGCACCGACGGACGCCATGTAGTCTGCCACCATGTGGGCCAGCCGCTGGTGGTGACTGCTGCTGCTGCTGCTGGTGGTGGTACTGGGTCGCTCGGTTTGGAAGAACATCCTCATCTCTTCCATTAGGTCCCCTGCTCGGCTGCAGCTGGGTGCAGCCACCTGCTGGGTGAGATGAGGGGGGACAACTGGAGGCCGGGGAGTTGCCTGCTCCAACCGTCTGACAATGGCTGCCTGCAGTTCCTCCATCCGGTGCTGCCTCCGGCTGGCTGGGATGAACTGCTCCAGTTTCCCCTTGCACCTGGGATCCAAAAGGGTGGCCATCCAGAAATCATCCCTCGTCTTGATGGTCTTAACCCGGGGGTCCCTCCTGAGGCATCTGAGCATGTGGGCAGCCATGGGGAAGAGCACAGCCCGCTGTGACTCCTCAATGCTGGCCAGGTGAATGAGGTGCGACTCTTCTTCCCTGAGGCGCTGCTGGTCAAACTCAGACATGCCCAACCCCCGGACTATCGGTGCCCCCAACACCGGCTCTCCCTCCTGACCAGGCCCTGACTCCGGGACGACACCAGCAACCACCTCCTCCTCCTCTTCATCATCATCCTCCTCCTCCTCCTCCTCCTCCTGGTCCTGGCCCTGGTCTCGGTGGAGCATTGCTGACTCCTCCTGCTCCACCAAGGCACTCTCCCCAGCCTCGAGCAGGCGATCTAGTGTCCTCTCCAGCATGAACAGTATTGGCAGCACGCTATTGAGGCCAATTTGCTCACTGCTGACCATCTTGGTCGCCTGCTCGAAGGAGGACAACACTTGGCAGACCTGGTTTATCTGCCCCCACTGCGCACAGGCGATGAAAGGGAGTTGTGGTGAAGCCCTCTGAGTGCCTAGTTCCATCAGGTACTCCCTCACCGCCCTTTGCTGCTCCCACAACCTCTTCAGCATGTGGAGGGTGGAGTTCCACCGCGTCACACTGTCCACAATCAGCCTGTGAAGGGGCAGATTGTACTTCCGCTGCAATTTGGACAGGGACGCGGTAGCGGTTGGGGAGCGCCTGAAGTGGCTGGCAATCCTACGCGCCTTTGCCACAATGTCACTCAACCCTGGATAAGTGCGCAGGAACTTCTGCACCACCAGGTTGAGGACATGTGCCAGACAGGGCACGTGCGTCAGACTGCCAGCATGGAGGGCGGCGAGTAGGTTGCTGCCGTTATCGCAGACAACCATACCTGGCTGGAGCCTTCGGGGTGTCAGCCACTTCTGGACCTGAGCTTGAAGTGCTTTCAGCACTTCTTCTGCAGTGTGTCTCCGGTCCCCTAAACTAACAAGCTGGAGCACGGCCTGACAGCGCACGTGCCCCACACTTGAGTAGCTACGGGGGCGCTTGCTGGGAGGCTCAGCAGCTGCGGAGACAGTGGCTTGAGGGAGACCAGCAGTTCTCCCCTGGACACCCCGGGGCGGCACCACAAGATCGGTTGCCGACGATCCCTCACCGACGCCTCGGAGGGAAACCCAATGGGCCGTGAAGCTGATGTAGCGTCCCTGCCCATGCCTGCTGGTCCAGCCATCCATTGTCAGATGAACCCTGTCGCTGACAGCGTGATCCAGCGACAGGGTTACATTCTGAACAATGTGCTGGTGTAGGGCAGGGACACCAGTCCTGGCAAAGAAATGGCGGCTGGGGACACGCCATTGGGGTTGGGCCTGCTCCAACATCTGCCTGAAGGGGTTGCTGTCAACTATGTTGAAGGGCAGCAGATGTTGGGCAATAACCCTTGCCAGGAGCCCATTGAGGGAACGCACACGTCGGTCTCCAGGGGGGAAGGGAGTGGTGCGGTCAAAGGCGTCTGAAATCGACGCCTGGCGCCGGACGGCAGTGCGGGACACAGACGTGGAGGGTGCTGTGGAAGTAGAGGTCTGGCTGCCGGTACCAGTACCTCTACTAGAGGGAGCGGGGGGGCATGACCTGCTGGAAACAGATGAAGATGTGGCAGGGGCTGCTGTACCCTGCTCACTTGTGGTGGTGGCGCTGCTACCACCACCACGCTTCATCTCCTCATACAACGCCCAGTGGTTTATCCTGAGGTGCTGGTTCAGGGCTGTGGTACCCACCCGAGCCAAACACTTCCCTCTCTTCACCCTCACTTTACAAATCCGGCAGATGGCCACGGTAGGGTTGTCTGCCACCAGGGTAAAGAAATTCCAGACAGGTGACTTCAGCACCGCCCTCCTGTCAGATGGGGTGACGCTTACTTGCACCTGCTGGGATTCGGTGCGCACAGGTGGAGCTGCCTGCTGCTGCTGCTGCTGCTGCTGCTCCTCCTCCTGACACCTCCTGCTGCCATCACCAGTGGAGACCCTGACGATGGTCTCCCTGGTGGTGACCTGGCGCACCGTTTCACCAGGGTGCCTACCTTCCCCGTCGTCACTGACGTAGTGAGCCGACGCGTCAGATGGCAACCATGATGGGTCACCCTCTTCGCCCCCAGAGATGTCAGACCAAGGGCTGAGATGTGTTGGTCTGAGGGAACCACGTGACATGGAGCCTCTAGCCTGGCTCCGCTGTCCCCTCACCCACGCCTGGGTCTGACTAGGTGCTGCTGTTTCCTGCACCAAAACAGCAGCACCAGTTTGAAGGGATGTCTCTGGGATACTGCCAGCAGGTATCCCATCCTCCTCATCCATCCCTTCAAAAAGGTCCTGACCATCAGGACAGAGCTGGAGGTCTGCCTGATGCATGGCCTCCCCCAAGAGATCCCTATCACTGTCGCTGTCGAACAGTAAGATGCTGGACTCTTGGGGGCTGGGGGGGGGTAGTACAGGCAACGGTGTAATGGTGGTACTACTGTGAGTCGGGACCGACGACTCAGTGGCACTGCTGTGCCCCATGTAGTCCACCACTACTTGAGCCTGAGATGGCAATATCGGGCGGCTGCCCGATGGGAAGAACTCCCGGATCAGGCGTACTCCCCTTGCACCCGATCCTCTACCACTAGTAGGGGCACGAGAGGTACCCCGTGCTGGCAGCGATCCAGCACTGGGAGTAACTCCCCTACCCCTACTGCCACGGCCACGGATGCCGCTCATAATTGCTGATATGTGTGTGGGGGGGTTAAACTTTATTGGGGGGGAAAATGTGAACAAAATGTGTTTTTGTGTTTTTTTTACAAGACAGGCACGCAGACAAAGACGTACACAGACAGCTACTAAACTATAAGAAAAGTAGTACACCAGACAAGGACTACAAAATTAAAGAAAAAAAAAAAAAGCACTAAAAAAACACTAACTTTTTTTTTTTTTTTTTTTTTAAACACAAAACACAGACACTAAACACACACTAAGCTAAGCTAGATGAAATAAATGTACACTAACAGTGTGTACACTTACTACACAAAATTTAACTAAACTGAACACAAAACTTAGCTTTTATAAAAGCTCTTTAGGGAAAACTAAACAAAATTTGAACTGAGATGCCTATCAAATATCACTGAACAGTGAACCTGCAAGATCTGACAGTAACACAAGATGAACAAAACTTAGCTTTTAGAAAAGCTCTTTTATAAAGCTCAGATCAATATGTGTTCTGAAATCTCTTGCAAATATAACTGAACAGGGAGGATTGCAGGATCAAACAGTAACACAAATGAAAAAAACAGCACAAAACAGCACAAAACGTAGCTTTGAAAAAAGCTCTTGGGTCTATTGCTTTGAAAAAAGCAGTTGATATACTGGAAAAGATCCACTGGAATCACTAAATAGCAATGCTGGTGATGATCTAAATCAATCAAGAACAAAGACACAGGAAACCAGGAAACCAGGAACACAGAAACAGCCTCCACACTCTATAGCAAGCTTCTGAATCTGCAATGAAATGGTGCTGGGAGTGAGCTTATATAATGTCCATGCAGGCAGGTTCCTATTGGTTGCTAACCTGTGACGAGTGTGGAAGGAGAACTCTGATTGGCTCTGATGCAAAAGGGCGGAGCAAATAATCGCGCAATATTCCTATTGCCGAATATTCGCATTGCGAATATTCGGCAATATAAAATGATCGCTTCAGCTACTCGGCCCAATGGCTCTAATCATACCAGCAATGCTTTCAGACGTCTATGGAGATCACTAGGATGTGATCTGTTTTAAAAATGAAACTGTAAAAATCGCTCTGATGCGGAAGATCGGGGCGAGGAAAATAATCGCGCGATATTGCGTTTGCCGAATAATCGCATTGCGATCTTTCTGGAAAATTCAATGAACGCTTCAGCTACTCGGCCCAGGGTCTCTAATGATACCAGCAATGCTTTTAGACGTCGATGGAGATATCTAGGATGTGATCTGATTCAAAAAAAAAATTGTAAAAAATCGAATATTCGGAATTGCGAATATTCACCGCGAATTTCGAAATATAGCGCGATTTCTCGAATATGCTATATTCGAGTCGAATATTCGCAATGCGAATATTCGTGAGCAACACTAGTTATGGCCGCGCTAATCTGCGCATGCGCATTCGCAATAAAGGTGTGACGTCGAGCGCACGGTAGCAACGGCTAACTTTCCTACACAAGCGTGCCAATTACCAGTGTTTTGCTGGCCTATATAAGGACTCCAACTACTCTCATAAATCCCTGGATTATCGTAAGCTTTATCCATGTGTTCCTTGCTCCTGTTTGATTACCTGTTACCGACCCGGCTTACCCTGACTTGCTCTGGCTTCTCTCCTGGCTCTGAACACGGCTTGTTACACGGACTTTCTCCTTGTCTGTACCAGAGTGTCTTCCTGTGTTTGACCCCGGCTTATTCACAACTACACCTCCTGCCTCTGACTGCTCTCCTGTGTTTGACGCCAGCTTGATCACAACTACACCTCCTGCCTCTGCCTCTGACTGCTCTCTTGTGTTTGACCCCGGCTTGATCACAACTACACCTCCTGCCTCTGCCTCTGACTGCTCTCCTGTGTTTGACCCCGGCTTGATCACAACTACACCTCCTGCCTCTGCCTCTGACTGC